>NW_024070190.1:1715265-1858486 GCF_014754425.2 Oryx dammah | reverse complement strand
CTGCCTCCCTTCTCAGATTCAGCTGGAAGCTGCGTTGCTAAGTAAACACACATCTCAGGAGGGAGGTGGGCAGGCGAGGGCAAAGGGATGAGCGGCAGCCTGCAGTGGGTGGGAGCTCCACAAGGCAGATTTCTGCTCAGCATTTGGAGGCTCTGAGAGAAAAAACAGCCAGCGCGGACCAGGGCTGAAGCAAGCAGATGGCCTCGGAAGGGGAGAGGGAGGGAGGAGGCGGCCCAGCAGGGGGCAGTAGGAGGGCTGGCCGGACCGGGAGCCTCACTGAGCCAAGACCACCTGGACAGGCCTCTCCTGCTTCTCTGCCCCTCTCCCCCACTATGGCCTGGCACCTACCCCCAGCAGGTCCTGTGGGGCGGCCCGGGGCCCCTCTCCTGGGGTAGGGTCATGTGGAGATGTGCAGCCGACACTCGCCCACCCTGGTCCCAGCTTCAGCTCCTAGCCCTGCACCTTCACTTGGTCTATTTGACCAACTTGGCTTTGAAACATATGGCTTCAGAACAGGGTTCTATGGTTAAAAAAAACAAATATCAACCAAAGCTATTCCAGTCCCACCCATTTGGCCTATTATCACAGATAAGGAGATAGGTAGGCACAGCCTCCAATGGATCTCCTCTGGAGGACCCAGGAGACAGACCCACCCAGGAGACAGGCCAGTGGGTCTGCTCCTGGCCTGGCTGGCTGCACAGGATGCCCTGCCCCGTCAGCCTGGGCCCGCCAGCCTCACTCAGGCAGACCCAGCACAGATGCTGGTGGTGCTGGTATTTCTCCCTCCTCCCCCTCCTCTTCCTGCTGCTCCTCCCTGCATCCTCCTCCTCCTCTCCATCCTCTTCTTCCCTCTCCCCCTCCTCCTCCTCCTCCTCCGCCTGCAGTTGCTAAGTTACACCAAAAAGCCCCTCTGCTCTGTGTGAACTGTTCCATTTCCACGATTTGCCAGGTGGAAGGGAGCCATCCGGCTGGCAGTTCGAGGATGCCTCCCAGAGAAAAACAAACTTGTTGGCTGGCTCTCTGGCCCCCGGGGCATACCTGGGGACACCTGTTTATGCTCCCCAACCCCAGAGCCATGTGCCGAAGCACACAGCTGCCCTCGGGAGGGTGTTGGCCTGTGGGTCCACACTGCTTACTCTTCTCAGGGGCAGGACTTGCAGATTCCGCTGCCACCCCTACCCAGGCCCATGACTCCAGAGAGCTGCTGGTCACTATGATACATGTCCCTATGAACGAAGAAAAACAGGAGGGGAGAAAACCTACCCTTGTGCCCCCAGCCAAGACCCTCCACATCCCCCCCACTCTGAATCCCCTCCTCTTATTCTGGGCTGGGGTCCTGAGGTGCCAATGCAAAGTGTCCCCAGATGTAGGGGACATAAGTCGCTGAAACTACGGTGTCATTCTACAGACAAGGAAACTTGAGTCTCGAAGGAGCCTGCAGCCTGCCCACAGCTCCAAAGTCAATACCCGTGGCCTCCCAACTGCACACAAGAGCTCCTGCTTTGCTCTCCACGCCTCCTACCTGGGCAGGGAAGGGCCTGGACCCGCGCTAGGCTGGGAAAGACTATGTCCAGAAGGAGGTGGGAGACCCCTGAGGGGCAGAACAGACCACTGCCTCTTCGAGATCCCCCAGCACACCAAGCTCACTCTGCACGGCCTGGGCTCCCAGCGCAGGTGGCCGTCAGAGCCCTTCCATTGGTCTGGAGGGTGGGGAGGTATGAGAGCAGGGGAGAGGCTGAACCTGATGGGGCTCCCAGTCCTCAGCAGGGAAGGAGGGTGTCCCGGCCCCCACCACATCTCAGCCCCAGGTGGCTCCCAAGAAGTAGGCGGCCTCCCTGTAACTGTCCACCAGCTCCAGCGCTCCCAAGCAGCTAGAGATGAGGGCGCAAGGGGCCGGCTGCGTGTCTCTCCCTAGACCCAGTGCCCCCTCCCCCCACCAGGCGCAGATCAGAACTGCACCTGCCCCAGACTGTTTCCAGCAGGGAGGGCCTGGGGCAGAGAGCGCGGTCCTTCAAATGACCCTTGCCCACGGGGCAGAGAGGGGCATCTCGCCCTGGCCGGCTCTCCTCAGAGGCTGCGCTCACGCCCCAATTCCTCGCCAAACAGCAAGGGCGTGAGATGCCACCGCGGGGCCCAGAATGCGGACAAGCAAATGGAAACTTCCAACTGCGCAGCCCCAGCTCCTCAGATTTCCCAGCCCCCTCCTCCACGCCAGGCCCGGGGCAGGCGACCCGCGCGCGGGAGCCCACGCCAGCCTGCCAAGTGCGCTCCCGCCACGCCCAGGCTGAGACCGCCCGGTGCCCCACAGGGGCTGGGGACTGGGGGGGTCCTGGCGCTGTCCAGCCCCGGGCGGAGTTCTGGGGAACTCCGCACTGGGCTCCCGCACGCCCTTCTCCACGCGCGTCCCCCGACCCGCGCCGGGAGCCCGCGCCCCGGCCCCACGACGGCCGCGCCGGGCGGGACCCTGGCCCCGCGTACGCCCCGCCCTGCCCGCGCGGGCGACCGGAGGGGACGGCCCGCAGAAGGGAGGGAGGGACCGAGGGACTGAGGGTCGGGCGGCCGCTGCCTACCTCGGTCCGGGCCAGCGTAGCTCCCGCGCAGCCCTCGCGCCGCAGTCGGGCCCCAAGCAGCGCGCGGCCGGCGCCGGCGGCGGCTCATGCTCGGCACTCGGGCCCGCGGCACCCGCCCACCCGCGGCCGCCCCCGCGCTGCGCCAGCTGCGGGCAGAGCGGCTCCCTCCGCAGCCGGCGCCGGGGAGCGCGAGCGAGCGAGCGCGGAGCGAGCACGGAACGGGCACGAAGCGGGCACGGAGCGGGCACGGAGCGGGCACGGAGCGGGCGGGCGCGAGAGCGCGGGGAGCGGGAGGGCGGCGCGGGGCGAGGATGCGGGGCGGGCGCCGAGAGAGGGAGGGCGCGGGGTGAGGAATGGTGTGGGATGGGCGCGTGGAGAGCGAAAGTGTGGGACGAAGGTGCAAGGAGAGGTAGGGCACGTGTCCAGGGCGCAGGGCAGCGGGCGGGAGCAGGGGGTTGGGGGCTAAGAGGGAGGGCGCAGGGAGAGACGAGGGCCAGCCTTTCATTTTAAAAAAGAGAAGGCAACAAACACCCCGAAAGGTGATGTGGCCGCCTCAGGTAAAAGACCCTTTGGAAATTCTCGCAGAGCTGCCAGAATTCTTATCATGGGCATCGGCAGTGAAAGCGCTTCCGTGGGCAAATCTGGTCCCTTTGGTTATTCCAACCATCACAACCATCCTGTGGGGTTGGTTTTGGTTTTGTTGCCATTGAGCAGATGAGCAAACAAATATATGGTCAGGGAAGTGCAGTGACCCAGCAGCATCTCAGAGCTGATTATTGGCAGAAGCAGAGTCCAAAATCATCTAACAAGATTCCATAGTCCCCATCTTTCCAAAACCACTAAGAGGACGATCCAGGTCTTCTGGCTCCCAGAGGAGCCTCCTGTCTCTCCCTCTGAAGGGATATCACTGTTCTCTAACAACAAGGTGGGGGCGGGGCCAGGGGTCAGGAGTGACCCAGGCTCAGGTGACTATGGAACAAGTCTTGTGCTCCACCACACCCCTTGGAGAAGCTGAGGCCGTTTTTTACTCATTTGTTCAGTACGTGTTTATTGAGCACCTACTGTGCCATTCTGGGCTCTGGGGTACAGGTGTGGATGTCCCTGTCTGGTTGAAGTCTGCATTTTTGAGGGAAGTAGGCAATAAATAAAAACACAAGTAAATAGTCCATATGTCATGATGCAGATGCTCTGGAGAAAAGCATGGTGAGGAGAGGGCAGTTTATGGGGTTATTTTAGTTTGACTTTGGTCAGGGAAGTCTTTACTGAAAGGGTGATGTTAGAGCAAAGCTTTGACTTAGGCAAAACATGCTGAATCTGAAAAATGAAGACGTGACACAAAGGAAACAGGAAGGGCAAAGACCCTGAAACGAGAGTATGCCTTGGATGTGTGCAAGCAATAAGGAGGAGGTCAGAGTGATACGAAGTGAGTGAGTGATGTGTGGTGGTGATGAGATTCCAGAGGGTGCCAGGGTGGCCAGGTCCAGAAGAGCCTGGTGAGTGGGTCATCAGCCCACTGTGGCTTTGACTCAGAGGGAGCTACATAGCTGGTGGAGGGTTTTGGACAGTGATGCTACGGTCTGACTTTTTTTTTTTTAACAAAAACATTTGATAATGGAAAATTACATTTTCAAAAGTAGGCCCTAAGAAGGTATAATAAGCCCAATGTTGGGCTTCAATAATCATCAGTATGTAGCCAACTTTGCTCCATCTGTACCCTCACCCACAATTCCCTATATTATTTAAGTGAACACCGACAGCTTTCTATGTAACATATATATTATACATAGACAATAGTACATAAATCATAAATTTCTGCTTGATAGATTTTCAGTGAAGATACTAATAACCACCTGTACCTTGATTTTTATTGTGGAAAGGTTTTAAATTACAGAATCATTTTCTTTGATAGAGGACCATGCAGATTATCCACTTCTTCCTGTATCACTTTGGTAAACTGTGTTTTTGAAATATTTTTCCATTTTTTCCAAATTTTCAGATTTACTGACATGTTATTCATAACATCCTCATATTATCCCTCAGATGTCTGTAGAATCTGTAGTGATGTCCCACTTTTCATTCTGATATTGGGGTTCTTGGTGTTTTTTTTTTAATCAGTCTTGCTGGAATTTTGTCAATTTTATCATTTGTTTTTCCAGAGAAGCAACTTTCTGCTTCACTGAGTTTTTTTCTATTGTATCTCCTATTTCACTGATCTCTGTCCTTAGTTTATCATGTCTGTATTTCTACTGTAGAGGGATATTTATTGTCCTTCTGTTTGTTTCTTTAAGTTGGAAGCTAGGCTCATTTTCAAACTTCTTTTTGACTAGGTACATTTAAAGCTATAATTTTCCTTTTAGGCTCTGCTTTACTGTCTCTTACAAGTTTTAAGTGTTTTTTAAAATTATCATTTAGCTCAAAATATTTAAATTTCCATTTTGATTTTTCTCTTGGCCTATGAGTTATGTATTAATAGAAGGGTGTTACTTAGTTTCCAAGTATTAGGGGATTTTCTAGTTATCTTCCTGTTATTGAGTTTCAATTTAATTATACAAAAGTCAGAGACTTTGAATTACTTCAATTATATGAAATCTGCTTATACATCCTTTATGACCCAGAATATGTTCTATTTTGGTAAATGTCCCATATGCCTTTGAAAAGAATGAAAATGCTGTATGTATCAGTTAGGTCAGGTTGATTAGTCAAGTCCAAATCTATATTGCCACTGAACGGTATCTTGTATTCTGTCAGTTCCTGGGACAAACTGGAAACAACCCCAAAGTCCTTTGATGAGTATACATCCACAGCGTGGAAAACTACTCAGCAACAACGTGAGTGATTCTCAAAAGCATTATGCTGAGTGAAAGAAGCCAGACTCAAAGGAATCCAAACAGAATGATTCCATGTATATGACATTTATATGACATTCTAGAAAAGGCAAAACTCCGAGAGATGGAGAACAGATCGGTGGTCCCCAGGAGTTGGTAGGGTGGGGGCAGAGGAGGGTTGACTACAGCCTGGGTAAAACTTTAGGAACCATGGAGCGTATCTGTATCTTGATTTGTGGTAATCATCACATGACTTTCTGCATTGTCAAGACTTAAAGTAACTGTATACCAAAAAGTGAATTTTACTAAATGTGAATTAAATTTTTTTTAAGTCTCCAGTATAATTATGGGCCTCTGTGACTACTTTGTCATCTCTTTTTCTTGAGCTGTTGTCCGTAAGTCTGTGACTCTCCCTTCCTGTTTGCTGTATCCATTATTATGGGGGGGGGGGATCAGGATGATCCGTTACTGCCAGTGAACATGGCCACTGTGGCCGCAAAGATGAAGCCTGGAGGATGCACAGGGGCAGTGGAGGGAGAGGTTAAGAGGCTGTTGCAATAGTTAATGACTGGTGATGGTGACAGACCAGGATACCTAGCGGAGCTAATAGGGCTGATGGTGCTAAACGTTTGCAACTGGACACGTACTGCAGATGGAGCCAGAGGGGCCTGGGCCGAGAAAAGGGAGGAGCCCCAAATCCTTTGGCTCCAGTGACTCACGCTGGGGAGCACATCCCGTCCCAAGGTATCTCTGCATAGTGGGACGCTGGTAGTGCTTTGAATGTTGCTTTCTTTAGGCTGGTTTGGGGTAGAGGGATTTCTGCAGGTTGTGGGAACTAAGATATATACGTCTGGGACTTTCCTGGTGATCTAGTGGCTAAGACTCCATGCTCCCAGAGCAGAAAGCCCAGGTTCAATCCCTGGTCAGGGAACTAGATCTCACATGCCACAGCTAAAGATCCTGCATGCCACATCTAAGACCCAGTACAGACAAATAAATAAATAGAAATAGTTTTTAAATAAATACGCTATGACAATTCAGGCCCTGCTGCAGCCAGCTATTGTCTTGTGCCCCCTTTGAACACCTCCCAACCCCATGACTGCATTGTCTTGCAGCTTTTTACTTTCATGGAGTCCAGTTCATTGACCTCCGAGGGTCCTCAAGATCTCTGATTCCCGGCCCAAACCAGGTCTTCCCAGGATTTCAGCTTTCTCCCTCCTGGTGTCACTTGCCTCCCCTTTTAGCCTTGTTTCCACAGAACAAGTTTTCAGTTGTTCTCTTGCCAATACACTGAATTTCCTTGCTCCTTTTACCCTCATGTCTCCCACCTGCAAAACTCCAGTGACAGACGAATCCAACTCTGCCTTCTCCAGATGTACCCTCGGGTATCTAAGTGCTGCCAGAGGCAGCACAGCCTTGCTATCACTCTAAATTCACAGTAAATTCATCAATGGAACTGAGAACTCAACAGTATTCAGTCATCCTTTTATGGCTTATTCTCTCTTCTTAAACTGTAAAATATGTCAGACATACAGAAGAGTGTATGAAATGTGTATGTACAGTTTCAAGAATAATCACAAGGAGAATACCCCTGGAATCAGGACTTAGGGCATTGTCAGTACCTGAGAGGTTGTGCGAGTGGTAAAGAACCCGCCTGCCAACGCAGGAGATACAAGAGGTGCGGATTCAATCCCTGGGTTGGGAAGATCCCCTAGAGAAGGAAATGGCAACCCACTCCAGAATTCTAGCTGGGAAAATCCCATGAACAGAGGAGCCTAGCAGGCACTACTGAGCACACGTGTATATACATCTGTATAGTACATGTGAGGCCCTATATGTGTCCTCCCCAATTGTCTCCTCTCCCTACCACCTCCCTCTCAGAGGTAATCATTATCCTGATATTAATTCTCATTAATTCTCTGTTTAAACTTTTACCTCTAGATATGTAAGCCTGTTTTTGAATTTTTGTGGATGGAATCATATTGTATATTTTCCACTGTCATTTGTTTGTATCATCAATATTAGGCCTGTGAGATTCACCCATGTTGTATGTGTAGTTTATTCACGTGTTGTTTGGTATTCTGTTATATGTATTTGGTCTACTATTAGTAGACATTTGGGGAGCTGACATTTTTGCTATTACTCATTCCCTGAGCATCTCCCCTTGAGCATTTCTTGAGCATCTACTCTAGTAGATGCCAGGCACTGCTTTAGGCATTGGGATAGAACAGTGATCAAAACTGATAAAATCCCTTCCCACATGGGTATTCTAGGTGTGGCGGACTACAATCAATATTTTAAAAATAGATAGGCTATATTGTATGTTAAATGATGAGACGTCCTAATTAGGAACAAAAGCAGGGAAAGAGATGGAAAGTACCAGGATGGGAGGTTTTACGGTATTTCCCACTGTTGCTATTGTTGTTACTCATTTGCTAGCTGTGTCCTACTCTTTGCAGCCCCATGGACTGCAGCACGCCAGGCTCCTCTGTCCTCTACTGTCTCCCAGAGTTTGCTCAAACTCACGTCCATCGAGTCAGTGATGCCATCCAATCATTTCATCCTCTGTCACCCCTTTCTCCTCCTGCCCTCAATCTTTCCCAGCATCAGGTCTTTTCCAATGAGTTGGCTCTTGGCATCAGGTGGCCAAAGTACTGCAGCTTCAGTTTCAGCATCAGTCCTTCCAATGAATATTCAGGATTTCCTTTAGGATTGACTGATTTGATCTCCTTGCAGTCCAAGGGGCTCTCAAGAGTCTTCTGCAGAACCACGATTCAAAAACATCAATTCTTTAGCACTCAGCCTTCTTTATGGTCCAACTCTCACATCCATACATGACCACTGGATAAACCATAGCTTTGGCTATACAGACCTTTGTCAGCAAAGTGATGTCTCTGCTTTTTAATACATTGCCTCGGTTTGTCATAGCTTTCCTTCCAAGGGGCAAGCATCTATTAATTTCACGGCTGCAGTCACTGTTCACAGTGATTTTGGAGCACAGGAAAATAAAATCTGTCACTGCTTCTACTTTTCCCCTTTTATTTGCCATGAAGTGGTAGGACTGGATGCCATGATTATAGTTTTTTGACTGTTGAGTTTCAATCTAGCTCTTTCACTTTCCTTAAGAAGCTCTTTAGTTTCTCTTCGCTTTCTATCATTAGAGTGGTATCATCTGCCTATCTGAGGTTATTGATATTTCTCCCGGCAATCTTGATTCCAGTTTGTGATTCATCTAGCCTGGTATTTTGCATGATGTACTCTGCATAGAAGTTAAATAAGCAGGGTTCCCACTGAGTTGACATCTAAGCCAAGACACGCAGCCCTCTAAGGTGGGAAGATGTTGTAGCAGAAGAAGCTCCAGCAGAATAAGGAGCAGCGTGGCAGTTTCAAGACATGACCCACACAGAAGGGTCTGTACAGGGCAGTTCTATCACTAACTGCTCAGAGTTAGGCCACACTTCACAAGTTAAGGGCACATTCCCCGTGAGACTATCCCCACTTCAGACCAGCTCCAAGCTCAGGGGTCCCCAGGCCACCCACAACTGGTTACACATGTGGAGATTCCCCCTACTACTCAAGTGTAGGAATTCACTAAAAGAACTCATAGAACTCGGGTACACACTGTACTTATGATCACAATCTTACAGTAATAAAAAGGATTCAAATCAGGAAGAAGTGTCTCACAGGGCAAGATCTGGGAGGATTCCAAACACAAAGTTTCCATGTCTCCTCTCCACCATCAGGATGCATCACCCTCTTGGCACAGAGTATTATTCTCCAGGGAGTCTCCCCTAAGCTTTTGTGTCCTGAGTTTTATTTCTGTGTTCAGGGTTTCATTAAGTAGGTATGATTAAATCATTTGTTACCCATGTAGTTCGATCTGCAGCCCCTTCCCCCATAAGATGGGCTCATGTCACATGACCCAAAGCCCCAACCCTCTTATCATATGGTCTTTCTGGCATGACCAGCCCTCATCCGGAGTCATCTCATTTGCATGAACTTAGGCGTTGTCTGAGGGCCCACCATGAATAACAGAGGCACTTCTAGGACTTTCCTCATGTTCAGTAGTTAAAAATCCACCTTCCAATGTAGAGGATTCCTGGTCATGGAACTAAGATCCCACATGCCACGGGGCAACCAAGCCTGAGTGCTGCAACAAAGACCCAGTACAGCCAAAAACTAACAAAACAAAGACACATCTATCGCTGAGGAAATTCCAAGGATTCAGGAGCTCTGTCCCAGGAACCAAGAGACAAAGGTCAGTGAAATTCTTCATTTTATAACACCCTTTGTGTCTGAAGAAGAGCCAGCAAGTCCAAAAATAAAAGGAGATGAGATCAGAGAGATACTCGGACTAGATCTCTTTGATTATTCTGGTACCTGGGTGCAAGGGTTCTCTCAGGTGGAGGCTGGAAGTGCAACTTCTGGGTCATAGGAAATGCACGAGTTCAATTCTGTTGGGAAATATCCAATTGTTTTCTAAAGCAGTTTCAAAACAGGAAGGAAGGGAGCAGGGCACAAAGTTTAAAAGAATTCTATAGTCTGAGGATAAACATGAACTGAATAGAATCAAGTAAGTCCAAGATGGCAAATGAGTAGACTTCCGCTAGACCTTGAGCTTCATATACATACACTCATCGTAACTCATCAGCAAGCTAAATGACACACCCACCTGCACCATGACAGTTCTGAGGCCAACCATCAAAGGCAAAAAAGTGAGCCGTGGCCCAATTCCTGGAAATCCCTACCCCTTATTCCAAAATAGTTGGAATAGTCCTCCTATTTTACCCAGCCGGTAAAAATTAATCATGTCATATTTCAAGGCCACTCTCTCCTTCTGAGATGGCCAGTGCTCTATTCGTGGAGTCTGTTTCTCTCTAAATAAATTCACTTCTTATCTACTACTTTGTCTCTCACTGAATTCTGTGATGAGACATCAAGAACCCAAGCTTCATTAAGTCCTGAACAAGGTATGTGAGCTCAATTAAAAGACCATGGGTTTAAGTCTCAATCTGAATTACAGAATTTCAGCTATACCAATTATATACATTTACCAGCCGGAGAAGGCAATGGCAACCCACTCCAGTACTCTTGCCGGGAGGGTCCCATGGATGGAGGAGCCTGTTAGGCTGCAGTCCACGGGATTGCTAAGAGTTGGACACGACTTCACTTTCACTTTTCAGTTTCATGCATAGGAGAAGGAAATGGCAACTCACTCCAGTGTTCTTGCCTGGAGAATCCCAGGGACGGGAGAGCCTGGTGGGTTGCCGTCTATGGGGTCGCACAGAGTCGGACACGACTGAAGTGACTTAGCAGCAGCAGCAGCAGCAGCACAATGAGTTCCCATTGTTCTGGTCTGTGGTAGGCAGAATAATGGCCCCCCAGAAGTCCATGTCCTAATTCCCAGAATCTGTTAGTGTGATTACTTTTTTTAGATTATAAAAAACTTTGTAGATGTGATTAGTTAAGGATCTTGACTTGGGGAGATTGGAGGGAATGAGGGTGGCCAATGCAATGATAGTGACGCTTATAAGGGGGTGAAATGAGGTTCAGAGTCACAGGAGATGTGATAAGAAAAGCAGAGGCCAGAAGCGGTGAGACAGGCTTGCTGCTGCTGCTGCTAAGTCATGTCCAACTCTGTGCGACCCCATAGATGGCAGCCCACCAGGCTCCCCCGTCCCCGGTATTCTCCAGGCAAGAACACTGGAGTGGGTTGCCATTTCCTTCTCCAATGCATGAAAGTGAAAAGTGAAAGTGAAGTTGCTCAGTTGTGTCCAACTCTTAGCGACCCATGGACTGCAGCCCACCAGGCTCCTCCGTCCATAGGATTTTCGAGGCAAGAGTACTGGAGTGGGGTGCCATTGCCTTCTCCGAGAGAGGCTTGAAGATGCTACATTGCTGACTTTGAAGATGAAAGGAGGGACTGATAAGGATAGAATAGGATAGTTACACAGGTAGTTTTAGAAATCTCACTAGGGGATTATAGATAGGGAAATTTAGGAAACTTTGGGAGACCACTATAAGTTAATGATCACTCAAGAAAGCTATTGGAATGCAGCAGACTTGCTTAACTATAAAGCCATCAATAAAGGCACAGGATATGCCCCTGGCCATTAAGTGAAAAAAAATGAGGCCTGCATCCTGCTGCTAAAGTCCAGCAAGATGATGATCCTTAGAACCAAGGACAGGAATATCAGAGAGAGGTAACATTCCAAAGTGAGAGATCCTCATTACGCTGAAACCTGAGATGATTTTAACGAAGTTCAGTATATGTCACCACCCTTCTGCTGATTTGAATAAACACCTTGACAGTCCTGGTTTGACCTCATAGGATCAAACGCTCTCCTGCCCGATGTGAAGGTGGAGCTAGTGATGTAAGCCTGTCCTCTACTCAAAGAATGAGGAGGAAGGTGGTCTTTTCCCCCTCCCCACTTTCCTTTGATTATAAAAACGTAGCCCGCTTAATTCTTGTGCTGAGTCTCAGTAAGTCCAGACACCATGTGAGTAATTCTAATAGACCATGAGTTCAAGCCCTAGTCTGGGTTTTGGCTGAGTTCAAGTACTAGCCTGTGGGTTCAAGTCCCAACTTAGGATATAGAGTTTCAGGACTACAAACCAAGGAAAGTAGACAGCCGCTAGAAGCTGCAAAAGTCTGGAAAACAGATTCTCTCCTATAGGCTCCATAAAGAACTAGCCCTGCCAACATCTTGAATTTATCCCAGGAGACTGACCTCCAGAAATAGGTATTGTTTTAAGCCACTAGGATTGTGGTAATTTATTCCAGCAGCAATTGGAAAATACTATGTAATCCCTGCCAATACTTTATAAGTGTTGATTTCTCATTTTTTGATAATCTGTTTGTTGTATAGTATTATCTCACTGTAGATTTAATTTTTATTTTCCTGATTATGAATAATATCAAACATCTTTTCATATATCTATTAGTCATTTGAGTTTACTCTTTTTTTTCCTTTTTAACTGAAGAATAATAAAGATAATTACTTTACAGAATTTTGTTGTTTTCTGTCAAACATCAACATGATGAGTTTACCCTTTAGTAAAATGCCTGTTCAAGGTCTTTGCTCGGTTTTCTATTGATTATTCTTTTTTCTTATTGATTTAGAAGCTTTCTGTATACACTAGCTATTGGTATGATGAGAGTTAAATGTGTTATAAATTGGTAAACATTCAATTGTTTGGACAACTGCCTCCCATTTCATAATGTATTATCACCCTCTCTGTGTTATCTTTTGATGGAGACAATAGTCATAATTCATATGAAAGGGTCCCATTTATGGCTTTTTTTTCATGGTTTGAGTTTCCCACTCTGTGTTGTTGCACGCATGCACGCTCAATCATGTCCAGCTCTCGGAGATGCCACGGACTGTAGCCCACCAGGCTCCTCTGTCCATGGGGAGTCTCCAGGCAAGAATACTGCAGTGGGTTGTCATTTCCTACTCCAGGGGATCTTCCTGACCCAGGGATTGAACCTGCTTCTACTTCATCTCCAGGCAGACTGCCAGGCAGATTCTTTACCACTATGCCACCTGGGAGTTTTTCACCCTACTCCTCTCTAAATTCTGCAAACAATCCAAGAATTTCAAGTCCTCCAGGCCTTCACCAACCCTGGACTGCTCTCTATTTCCCTCCCTGTCAGATGGTGACTCTCCCACTCTTACCTCATTGTTGTTGTGTTTAAGTTGTTCAGGTGTGTCTCTTTGTGACCCCATGGACTGCAGCACACTAGGCTTCCCTGTCCTTCACCATCCCCTGGAGTTTGCTCAAGCTCATGTCCATTGAATTGGTGATGCCATCCAACCATCTCATCCTCTGTCATCCCCTTTGCCTCCTGCCTTCAGTCTTTCCCAGCATCAAGGTCTTTTCCAATGAGTAGGCTCTTTGATCAAGTGACCAAAATATTGGATCTCACAGGGAAATTCTAAACTGTCATCAGGAACTGCCTCAGTCTTACCCCAAATGTATACATTTGTCTGCATCCTTCCCTCCTTCCTTCCTGTCACAATGGAGGACACAATCCCTTCTCTCTCAGAGGTCATTCTTTCCCCCTCCGCCCTAGCCACCATCCCACATGCCTCCTCTTTAATATGGTGCATTTAACTATACCCTCTCTCTTCTCTCTCTTTAATGTCCTCCATTTAAACACCTAAGCTTCCTCATTTTCAAAAAATACCTGGAATATCGATGCCTCATAGCGTCCATCCTGCCTTTTTTTCCCCATCCAGAGTCAGGCTTCTTTTATATAAATATATATATATATTTTAATTGAAAGATAATCACTTTACAGAATTCTGTTATTTTCTGTCAAGCCTCAACATGAATCAGCCATAGGTATAAATATATCCCCTCCCTTTTGAACCTCCCTCCCATCTCCCACCCCATCCCACCCCTCTAGGTTGATACAGAGCCCCTGTTTGAGTTTCCTGAGACATACAGCAAATTCCCAGGCTTCTTGAAAGAATTAGCAGTCTCTCCCCAATCTGCCTGAACCTCTGTGACATAAGAAATATATACTCGGTCTTTGTCCCCTTTCCCTGGCATGGAACTCCTAAATGCCTTGGGATTTCCTGAGTGAGAGAAGTGCGTTTTCTTCTAACAAGATGACTCTTGGCAAATTCCTTAGTTCAGGATGGGGGGCTGGTCACCAGAAAGTCCAAACCTTGATAAGAATCTTGGAAGTTTCATCCCCATTCCCCAACCTCCAGGAGGTAGAGAGGCTGAAGATTGATTTAATAATTGATGATGTTTACATGATTAAACCTCCATAAAATGGAGGTAAACAATGTAATTCAGAGTTTTCCTGGTTGGTGAACACACTGAAGAGCTGGAAGGGTGGTGAGCCTGGAGACATCATGCCCTCCTTCCATGACCTACGTGTCTCCTCCATGTGGGTGTTCCTGAGTTATATCCTCTATGATAAACCACTGTTAAGTAAACTGTTTTGCTGAGTTCTGTGAACTGTGCTAGCAAATTATCAAAACTTTGGGCAGGGCGTGGTCTTGGGAATCCAAGGGAGACAGTAATGTGGGTAACCTGGGGGCCTGACATTTGTGACTGAAGTCTGAAGTAAAGGCAGTCTTATGGGACTGAGAGGGGTTTTTTGGTTTGTTTTTTGTTTTTGGCCAGCCACATGGCTCATGGGATCTTAGTTCCCTGATCAGGGATTGAACTTGAGACCCTGGAGTGAAGGCACCGACTCCTAACCACTGGACCACCAGGAAATTCCCTGGGACCAAGTCTTTAAACCTGTGGAGTCTAATTCTAACTAAGGATGTCAAAATCTAATTGAATTAAGAATGGTGTCTGGAGAGTCAGGGAACTGGCTGGTGCAAAGAGTGGAAAAAAACCCCATACATTTGGTATCCAAAGTGAGTAACAAAGAGCTCCACCCCAATACTAGATTAAACCATTCTTGCTGAGGTTGCCTGAGACCAATTTTGCCTGATGCAGCCACAGTGATCTTTCAAACACTCAAATCTGACACATCTCTCCTTTCCCTGAGATGTAATGTTCATTTTCCACCACATTTAGGATCAAGCAAAAGTTCCATTAATGTCAACACTTTAGAACACTTATCCTTTTGTCTAAGAAAAATGTGTAACACCATGAATTTCAATAACTCCTTTTAGTGATTTGCATGTAGTAACCAGCACAGCTGTCAATGATACAGAGGACTTCCGTGGCTCTCCTCTACCTCCTCACAGAGAACATTAGGATTCAGCTCTTTGGTATTCTAGTCCAATATGTAAGGAGTTTAGAAGTTGTCACTCTGTCCTAACAAGCAAAAGGTTGAACAAGCTAAAAACCAACACCATTTCTTAGATTCTTCAGAGAAGTGAAATCATAGGACAAACTATTCCCCAAATTGGAGAGATAGGCAGATAGGGAGAATCACAAGTTAATGGACCCGAAACCTCCAGAGGAACCAGTGTCAGAGCAACCTAAACTGTAATGGATGGATTTCTGAAAGCCCTATATGGACAAATCTGAGAATTAAAAATTCCAGGGGTTCCTAGTCATTGGACACTTTTGTGAGTTTTATCTCCAAGAGCCCTACCAAGTCCCAACAGTAAATATCACAGAAAAATCCCCCCAAGTTTCTGGCAGAGAAGAGGGAAAGGAAATCATTTTGAAATATACCAGAGCATTCTGTTCTTCTTGACAATGCCTGGACTCTTGAAAATCTGTTTTACCAAAGCCTGCTGCTGCTGCTGCTGCTAAGTCGCTTCAGTCATGTCCGACTCTGTGCGACCCCATAGACGGCAGCCCACCAGGCTCTGCCGTCCCTGGGATTCTCCAGGCAAGAACACTAACTGGAGCTTTATCAGAGCCTAATCTACCCAGGGAAAGGGAAATACCCAATTCCAGCCCCTTCTAGCCATCCTGTCCCACCTAAGATGGGAAGACAACTGAGAAGTACTAGTGAAGTTCACAGACCAAGGTACAGGTTCATCAAAAGACTGAGATCTAATCACAGGACTATATAGTTTCCCCCTCGCCCACACCTTACCACCACATTACTAAAGGTCTATTTAGTAGACAGATGTCACTCAGTATATCATCTGCCGAGTTCAACAAAAAAAATTACAACACATTCTAAAGAGGAAAAAACACAGTTTGAAGAGACTGGACGTGCATCAGAATAAGAGCCAGATATAGCAGGGATGTTGGGATTATCAGACTGGAAATTTAAAACAAGTATAATTAATATGCTAAGGGCTCTAATGGAAAAAATAGACAACATGCAAGAACAGATGGGTAATGAAAACAGATAGAAATTCTAAGAAAGAATCAATAAGAAATGCTAGAGATCACAAAGCCTAGAATAGAAATGAAGAATGCCTTTGATGGGCTTATTAGTAGACTGAACATGGCTGAGGAAAGAATCTCTGAACTTGAGGACATGACAATAGAAACTGCCAAAACTGAAAATCGAAGAGAAAAAACCCAACAGCCCAGAACTTCCAAAGCCTGTGGGGCAACTACAAAAGGTGTAACATATATATGATATGACTATCAAAAGAAGAAGAAGGGGTGGGGGGTAAGAAACAATATATGAAGGAATAATGGCTGATAATTCCCCTGAAATTAATGTCAGACACTAAACCACAGATCTGGGAATCTCAGAGAACACCAAGGAGGACAAATCCCAAAGAATAATAATAATAATAACCTATAATTAAGCATATTGGGCTCCAACTTCAGAAAATTAAAGGTTAAGAGAAAATTTTGAGAGAAGCCCGGGGCAGGGGGCAGGGGAAACGTACCTATAGAGAAGCAAAAGTAAGACTGATGTTTGACTTCCCCTCAGAAGCTACGCGAACAAGATGGGAATGGAGTGAAATGTTTTAAGTGTCTAGAGAAAGAACGAAAAAAAAAAAAACTGACCTAGAACTCTGTATCTTGGTGAAATTTCCTTAAAAAGAGAAGGGAGAAAAAAGATTTTCTCAGACAAACAAAAAAGCTGAGAGATTGTTTCCAACAGACCAGCCTTGCAAGAAATGTTAAAAGAAATTCTTCAGAAAGAAGGAAAATTATATAGGTCATGAAGTCTTATTTATAAAGAAAGGAAGAACACTCGAAAATGAATATGTAAAGGTAAAATAAAAATTTTTTAGTTTCTTAAACTGATCTAACAGATAACAGTTTGTTCAAAATAATTATATGTATAAGCATATTTATACTTATATATAAGCCTGGAGAATCCCAGGGACAGAGGAACCTAGTGGGCTGCCGTCTATGGGGTTGCACAGAGTCAGACATGACTGAAGCGACTTAGCAGCAGCAGCAGCAGCATAAGCGAAACTATTGTCAGTAATGATACAAGGGATGGGAGGGAAGAATTAGAGATATTTTGTTATATAAGATACTTTCACTGAGTAGGTTTCATGAGTATGAAACCATCAGTTCAGTTCCAGTTCAGTCGTGTCCGACTCTTTGCGACCCCATGAACTGCAGCACGCCAGGCATCCCTGTCCATCACCAACTCCCAGAGTTCACTCAGACTCATGTCCATCGAGTCCGTGATGCCATCCAGCCATCTCATCCTCGGTCGTCCCCTTCTCCTCCTGCCCCCAATCCCTCCCAGCATCAGAGTCTTTTCCAATGAGTCAACTCTTCTCATGAGATGGCCAAAGTACTGGAGTTTCAGCTTCAGCATCATTCCTTCCAAAGAAATCCCAGGGCTGATCTCCTTCAGAATGGACTGGTTGGATCTCCTTGCAGTCCAAGGGACTCTCAACAGTCTTCTCCAACACCACAGTTCAAAAGCATCAATTCTTCAGCGCTCAGCCTTCTTCACAGTCCAACTCTCACGTCCATACACGACCACAGGAAAAACAATAGCCTTGACTAGACGGACCTTAGTCAGCAAAGTAATGTCTCTGCTTTTGAATATGCTATCTAGGTTGGTCATAACTTTTCTTCCAAGGAGTAAGCGTCTTTTAATTTCATGGCTGCAGTCACCATCTGCAGTGATTTTGGAGCCCCCCAAAATAAAGTCTGATACTGTTTCCACCGTTTCCCCGTCTATTTCCCATGAAGTGATGGGATTGGATGCCATGATCTTCATTTTCTGAATGGTGAGCTTTAAGCCAAATTTTTCGCTCTCCTCTTTCACTTTCATCAAGCAGCTTTTTAGCTCCTCTTCACTTTCTGCCATAAGGGTGGTGTCATCTGCATATCTGAGGTTATTGATATTTCTCTCGGCAATCTTGATTCCAGCTTGTGTTTCTTCCAGTCCAGCGTTTCTCATGATGTACTCTGCATATAAGTTAAAGTCACTTGAAAATGGTTTTGGATTAGTTGTAAATATATAGTAGAAATTCTAGCACAACCACTAAAAACAGTAAAAAAAAAAAAAAGTACAGCAAATATGCTAATCAAGGAGAGAAAATGGAATCATAAAATGCTCAATTAAAACTACAAAAGGCACAGACTTCCTTAGTGGTCTAGTGGTTAAGAATCCACCTGCCAATTCGGGGGACACAGATTCGATCCCTGGTCCAGGAAGATCCCACAGGCTGTGGAGCAACTAAGCAGGTATGTGACACCTACTGAGCCTGTGCTCTGGAGGCTGTGCTCTGCAAGAGAAGCCGCAGCAATGAGAAGCCCTGCAAAGAAGAGTAGCCCCCACTCACAGCTAGAGAAAGCTCACACGCAGCAGCAAAGGCCCAGCACAGCCAAAAAGAAATAAATAAAAATTTCAAAAGTACAAAAGGCATAAAAATGTGTTAAAAGACAAAAATAGAAATAGAAACAAGGGCAACAAATAGAAAAGAATAGCAAATATGGTCTCTATTAATCCAACTATGTCAATAATCACTTTAAGTGTCAATTATCTAAATTGTTGTTGCCGTCACTCAGTTGTGTCTGACTCTTTGCAACCAACTGCAGCATGCCAGGCTTCCCGGTCCTTTACCATCTCTCGGAGCTTGCTCAAACTCATGGGATTTTCCAGGCAAGAGTACTGGAGTGGGCCGCCATTTCCTTCTCCAGTCTCATCCTCTGTCATACCCTTATCCTCCAATCCTCCTGCCTTCAGTCTTTCCCAGCATCAGGGTCTTTCCCAGTGAGTCAGCTCTTCACATCAGGTGGCCAAAGTATTGAAGCTTCAACTTCAGCATCAGTCCTTCCAATGAATATTCAGGGTTGATTTCCTTTAGGATTGACTGGTTTGATCTCTTTGCTATCCAAGGGACTCTCAAGAGTCTTCTCCAACACCACGGTTCAAAAGCATCAATTCTTCGGTGTTCAGCCTTCTTCATGGTCCAACTCTCACATCCATACATGACTACTGGAAAAACAAAAGCTGTGATTAGATGGACCTTAATTGGCAAAGTAACGTCTCTGCTTTTCATATGCTGTCTAGGTTGGTCATAGCTTTTCTTCCATGGAATTCTCCAGGCCAGAATACTGAGTGGGTAGCCTTTCCCTTCTCCAGGGGACTGTCCCAACCCAGGGATTGAATCCAAGTCTCCTGCATTGCAGGTGGATTCTCTACCAGTTGAGCCACAAAGGAAGACCAAGAATACTGGAGTGGGTAGCCTATCCCTTCTCCAGCAAATCTTCCTGACTGAGGAATCAAACTGGGGTCTCCTGCATTGCAGGCAGATTTCATTACTCACTGAGCTACAAGGGAAGCCTGTTGTCTGCATAAACCCACTTAAATAGAGATGTATATAGATTAAACGTAATCAGTTCAGTAGCTCAGTTGTGTCTGACTCTTTGCGACCCCATGGACTGCAGCATGCCAGGCTTCCCTGACTGTCACCAACTCCCAGAGCTTACTCAAACTCATGCCCATTGAGTCAGTGATGCCATCCAACCATCTCATCCTCTGTCGCCCCTTTTCTTCCCACCTTCAATCTTTCCCAGCATCAGGGTCTTTTCCAATGAGTCAGTTCTTCACATCAGGTGGCCAGAGTATTGGAGTTTCAGCTTCAGCATCAGGCCTTCCAATGAATATTCAGGACTGATTTCCTCTAGGATTGGCTGGTTTGATCTTCTTGCAGTCCAAAGGACTCTCTAAAGTCTTCTCCAACACCACAGTTCAAAAGCATCAATTCTTCAGCGCTACTGAAAAAAAAAAGGAACAAAGTAATGCCATTTGCAGCAATATGGATAGACCTAGAGATTATCATACTAAGTCAGAGAAAGACAAATATAATATGATATCACTTATATATGGAGTCTGAAATATGGCGCAAATGAACCTAACTACAAAACAGAATCACTCTAACTCTGAATCACTTTGCTGTACACCATAAACTAACACAACATTGTAAACCCACTCTATATATATAAAGGTTTTTTTTTTAAAAAAAGGAAAATCCATGAAACCAAAAGCTAGTTCTTTGAAAGAATCAATAAAATCAATAAGTCTCTTGCCAGGCTAAGAAAGAATACACATAACTTATCAGAAATGAAAAAGGGACATTTCCACAAAGCCTGTGAATATTAAAAAAGATAACAAAGATTATGAACAACTCTATGCTCACAAATTTGATAACCTAGATGAAACAAACCATTTCCTTGAAAGACACAATCTGCCAAAAGCCACTTGAGAAGAAACAGACAATCTGAATAGGCCCACATCTATTAGAGAAATTGAATCAATAATTTATAATGTACCAAAAACACCAGCCCCATATGCTTTCACTGATGAATTCTATCAAACATTTAAGAAAGTATTCCAATTTTCTACAAACTCTTCCAGAAGATTGAAGTAGAGGGATGACTTTGTAAATTATTTGGTGAGGCTAACATTACCCTCAGAGCTGAACCAAAGTAGTACAAGCAAAGATTCAGCTACTTAAGAAAACAGAGTCTACATGCATTTGCGTGTAGCTGGGCCCATGGAAACTATTGTAGGTACAAAATTATCCACCTTCTGCAGTGGGAGTTCCTGCTCTGCCCTTTAAAAAGCATGTGGCCTTTGCCAGGCATCACCAAAACCCACCTGACACTCGATCAAGGCAGGCACCTGAGTCGGTCTGCATATTAGCTATTGGTAAGGCTGAACTTATCTATTTCAAATAGTCAGATATAGATGAATCATCTTGCTCACCTAACACTGGAATGAGCTCAGGAAGTAATATTTACCTACTAAGTACCGTCCCTGTGCTGAATTTATGTAAATTTTTATTATATTTAATTCTCACAACTCTATGGAGTTGACTCTAAGATAATTCTCACTGATGGAAGAAATTGATGTTCAGAGATAAAGAAGTAGCTTTCCTAAGGTCACTCAGCTATTGAGGGTTAGATGAAAATTCAGAGATCTCTGGCACTGCTCTCTGACTCCAATCAGAGACGTTGCTTTAACAATATTTGTGATGGCAACCACAATTGGGACAAAATTCCCATTCTTTGTTTAGTTCAGTCACCCTTTTCATTGGACACAAATCAAGTGCAACCTTATGCAACACTTTTGCTATGACCCAAGGCTCTAGTCCTTTCTCAGGGGGAAGGCTGAAATCTATTTGTATCCTGAGCTGTCCTTGCCTCTAACCCCTGGATGTCCACAGGCGATGCTCCTGGTGTTCTACCAGGGGTTGAGTTGGTCCTTGTTTCTATTTGGCTGTATCCCATTTTTTTTCTGGAAGAATATCTCGGATATCTGTATTTATGATTTGGCAATGCCACATTGCTCCACTTTCTAGCGTTTATGCATGCTTTTCCTATTTCTGTATTCTATTGATGGAAATTTGGAAACAGGTTAGCGTTGTGTACAAATGTAGCCATCTTATCCAGAAGTGTATTGCATCAAGTACAAAAGCTAAACATTTTTCTTGCCTCTAGAACATGATTATGGGCTAGTTCTCTGAACTGAGACATTCTTTCTTTCATCCAGGCTAAGAGCTCATACCTTAAAGTAGTCCAAAGTATGTGCATATGCCAAAGTATCAGGCCCAGGAGAAGCTAGAATGAAGAGGAGGTTGGGCCCTTCAAACTGCCCCCAGGCTGAGCTTTTCTGATCACCCCACATGGACCCATTCAAAGACCACTGTTTACAAGGCTCTTTTTACCGTCATGGTTTTCATAGCGAACTCTGTGGGTTCCTGGGGAGTAAGAACGAGGTTGAGTGTGAGACTCCAGAGCCCTGTGTTCCCACTTCATCCTAGCAGCACTGTGTGTATCTATGCTAGGAACATGGCCTGAGTCCTGGTCAGACACTTACAGATGATATAAGTATGACTGATTCAGATGTATCCTTGTGAGAGAGGCACGGGGGCTTCTGAGTGAGGTTCAGTCCTCATCCTGAGCCAGGAAGTCCTGTGGCAGAGACAGAAGGACCCTGCCCCAGACGGTGGTGGTGAGTTCATTTCCATCAGTACCCAAGGTTTGGGTTCAATTTGTCTCCTTAAAGATGTCAAATTTCTCTAATTTCACAAAAGAATTTTTTTTTAACTACATGGAAAGGGAAATATCAAACCAACACATATTTAAAACAAAGGCCAAGACTGATACCTCTCTGCCCTGGATGGGGGAGAGCGTCTGCCTCTGATGGGGGAGTGTGTTCACTGCAGCCGCTTCTGCTCTAGACACTGATCTATTGGTTGTTTCCTGCTTTACAAGCAGCGGACTGTGCGTGCTGTGCTTCTCCCACGGCCAAACGGGCTCTCGGCACCTCTTGAGTCTGAGAAGTCAGGAGGCATCAGATTCAGGTAGCACGAACACTTAGAAACTTGCAATTCTGAAACCAAATGCAGGTTTACACAAAAATTTTAAAGCTCACCCTCTATTGTAGAGGTCCTTGGCAGCTTGTCATAAGGTGTGATGTTGGTCAGCACCAAGGATAGCTCCTGGACCAGCGCTTATTAGAATTATTGGATGTCAAGTTTGGAAAGAAGAGCCTCCTCACGGATACCAGGAAGGGTGAGACTGAGGGTAAGGGTGTGCCCAGGTGTCCTGCAAATGCCACAAGCAGCTGGCATCCCTCTTCTTGTCATCACAACATGAGTTACCCAGTGGCACCTTCTAAAGTACGGACACTGACGTAGGGGCTAGGAGGCAAACATTTGGCACAAATGGATGTCATGAGAAGACTGGAGCCTGGACAGTTCCCTGGTGAAAGATGTGATATGCCTCCCCAAATGGCAAGCTCTGCCTGACCAACGCAGGCTGGCCTCGTGGCTCTGCCTCCTGGCTCAGAAAACACCTTCTGTCTAGTTTGTGTGCTCGTGCTGTTCACCTGGGATGCTGGGCTTTCCAAGGCCCCTTGACATGGAATGGGAAGTGACTTTATACACACACCTTTAAGTGGAGAAATCCTCAGGGCAGTAGGAACCACTGCAAGAGGGAAAGAAGGAGTCACAATGGGAAGAGGATGCCCCAGCTTCCGGCCCAGGGTTCCAACAATACCTCTGGGTTGGGGCAGAGTTCCATTCTCAGATCACTGAGTGGTACAACATGGTTCCTTCTCGGCCTTCCGAGGAGCTACCTTCTACTGACCACTTCCTGTGTCCCACAAACACTGATCTCTTTACCTGTGTCCTCTCTCACAGCAACCCGAGGGGTGGGGAGTGGATCTGGCTGCTGCTCCCATTCTGCAGACAAGAAAGGGAGACTAAGAGAGGGTAAATTACAGCCAGGAACTGTAGCCAGGACTGTCACTCAGATCTGCCTCCCATCAATGTCCCTGTTCCATACTGTATGACTCCAAGGACACAGGATTCCTGGGGTGAGGATCCTGGAGTAAAGGACACACTACAGCCAAGCGCTTCTCTAGGTAGTCAGGGGCCATTTAGATTTGAGGGTCAGCAAACAAATGGCATTGCTCAATGCTGGGCTTACAATGTCTTTGCTCCTGAAATTAAGACTTCAACAGGAAGACCAGCCTTGATGCACAAACAGCCATACGGTGTTAACTTCCCAGCCTCCACGATGTGTCTTTTCATGTCTCTCTCATGCACTGCCCAGGAAGAAACTCCACTAAAAGGTGTCTAGCCCAGGGTACATGCTCAATAGACATGACCTCCTGCTAAGCTGCACGTTGTGGGCCCGTGAACTGAGCCTTTCCCTCTGGACACAGGCGTGAGCAGCAGATCTCCAGCCAGGGGTCATGAAGGCTGAGCAGCTGCTGCTTCGTGGTGTATCTGCTGTCCCGGGGGTGGGAGGTGGAACCTTCCCCATGACCACTTCCTGGTCACTTCCCTTTCCTTTACCCTTACACAGCTGAAGGCCTGTATGGTGGCCTCCCGGGCCACAGGATTTACTTCCTTGAAAGCCCGAGGTGCCTCTCAGTAAGGAGATTGCTTGAAGCCTACAGAGCATGGGGACCTGGAGGGAGAGGGGTTGTGTCCCAGACGGAGACGTGAGGAAAGCTGCTGGGTACAACTGCACTAGAGGCAGGCAGGGCTGTGGTCCCAGAGGGCTTGGGAGTGGTCACAGCTGATTTCTGTCCCAGTTCTGCCACTCACTGGCTGTTTGAACTTGGGCAATCCCTCATACCCCACGAGCAGCCGTTTCCACTTCAGTCAAGTCAGTCAGTTAGAGCTCCTTCTTTAGATAAACGAGGAGGTAACACATGGAAGACACCAGGAAAGTCCTCACAGTGGCAGTGATCAACAGAGGTTGACAGTACACGCACGCGCGTGTGCACACACACACCCACACACACACACCCCTCAAAGCCTATTTAACTCATCCATCAGGACACGCTCTCTGAGACTGAGTTTTGAATAATGAAAACATTTTGCAAGTGATAAATGCCTGAGGCCGACAGCATTTCTCAGAAAGTGCAGTTGATGCTTGCCTCCCACACGATGTGCTGGCCACTCCCCAAGCCCACAGGAGAGGGGGTGGCTGGTCCTTGAAGAGAAAGGACATGGAGCCCTGGGTCCACACCCATGCCTCCCTTACCACCCAGGCTCCTGACCTGCACCCATCAGAACACTGGTGGTCTGTGGACACATCCATTCCTCTTTCCCCCTCCCGCTTCCTCACTCTTTTCTCTACTAGAAAACAGAACCACATATGGGGTTGCAGGGGTTAAGGGGGTGTCCTGCTAATTGAGGCCGAGAGAGTTGAGTACTCTAGTCTTTCTGAAGGTTGATGTGTTCGTCAAATCCAACTTCTGCCCCTCCTCACAGAAACGACTCATTTCTCATTTGGATAAAAAAGCTCTGGGGTAGATAAAAAGCTCCTACGTGTGTGCTTCTGTTAACAATATTTATCTCTGATTTAAGCAGATCATAACTGGTTAAAAATTTCCTCCATTCTTCTGATTTATCTGCTTTTAAATGTCAATTTCAAGGAAGCAGACAGTGGGGTCCAGGTTGGGGGGCCCATAAGTTAAAGGCTCCCAGAGAAGCAAGGAAGGTGGGATGCGTGAAAGAGGAAATAGTTTTCAAAGGGCCGGGGCTGGAGCACGTTGCTGCAGCCCCAAAGCGCAGGGCCACGTCCAGCACATGTCAGGCTGAACAGATGAATGACTGACTGAATGAATGAATGAATGAAGAAAACAGGCAGAGAAGTGGGAGACGCAGGGGAGAACTGGTGTTTCCTTAGCTTGGTAAGATGGCCACTCAGGTCCCCTAACACTCACATCTCACAGGGAAAACAGGCAGCCGTCTGACAGAGGAGACTGGAGGCGAGGGGCTGGGGGACTTGCTCCAAGCCAGTGGCAGGGGTTAGGCAGAGTCCAGATCCCAGAGCAACAGGCCCACCCCACCCATCATGCAGCTTGAGTGGCTCCCAACCAGTCCCCTGGCCATTCTTCCAGGTTGGACCAGGTCTCCTCTGGGGACCCCAGGACTGGAATCACAGCTGTCTCTGCAGGGGTGGCCCATGAACTGCACAGGAAATGAGGGAAGAGGGATGAGGCGTTCTGGGAGCGCACTGAGCCTCATCCCGGGGCAGCAGGGTCTGGGCTCCATAAGCACACTGCAGTGGGTCTCTGGTTCTGACTCTCACAGACCATACCAGCCCTCCCAGGTCAGGGCCAAGGGGCAGCTTCAGCCTTGCCTCCTTGCTCAGGCGCCATTATGACTGTTGTTGAACTGACCACCCCTGGTCTGCCTGCAGCACAGCTGATGGCTGGTAAGAACAAAACAGAACAGGGACCTCCCTGGTGGTCCAGTGACTAAGACTCTACACTCCCAGTGCAGGGGACCCAGGTTCGATTCCTTGTTGGGGGACTAGATCCCATGTGCCACAACAAAAATCAAAGATCCCTCACACCACGACTAAAATCCAGCACAGACAAACAAATAAATATTTTTTAAAAAACACACACACACACAGAAAACCAAAACTGAGGCAGATAGAACAGAAAGGGAGACAGAGAGATGGAGGAAGAGAAGATTTCTTGAGAAAGAGTGGGAAAAGGACAGGAGACGATGAAGAAACAGATAAGGATGGCGAAAGGAAGAACAAGACTGACTCCTGAAGGAGACAGTGTGTGCACACGTGCGTGCACACACACATGAGCCAGGTGTGGGGGGCATGTGTGGGAATAGTGCGTGCTTCCTTGAGCCTTGCCAAGCTGCAGGTGAGCATCAGTCCACTGGCCTCCACTATGGTTTGGGCATCTGTCACGTGGGCACTGCCAGGAAGGTAGCAAAGCATGCTGAAGCCTCTAGAAATTTCGAGGGGGTGGAGCCAGGACAAAATCTGACCTTTCCTGTGCCCATGAGTTCCCAAAGACTCTGGCCACCCACTGGCCAGGGGCTGGGGGCTACAGACAAGCCAGCGTGGTGCAGGCACCTCCCAAACTTGCTTGCAGTGAGGACAGTCTTGGATATCTGAATGCACTTCAGTGCACAGGTGCTATCTGAAATTTTCCCTGTGTTCCTTTCCATGTTGACATTTTGAGAAAGGAATGGTATACCCATTTTACAGATGAGAGGATGGAACCTATGAGGTCAGTCTTTTAGTCCCTTGTGGCTACAACTTTGAGTTCCCTGGTGGCCCAGGGAAGAATCTGCCTACAGTGCAGGAGACGCAGGCTCAATCCCTGGGTGGGGAAGATCCCCTGGAGGAGGGCATGGCAACCCACTCCAGTGCTCTTGCCTGGAGAATCCCAAGGACAGAGGAGCCTGGCGGGCTACAGTCCACAGAGTCGCACAGAGTGGGACACGACTGAAGCGACATAGCACATAGAGACACAACTTTATGGAATTAAAAAATACCTTTAAACAAAAAAAGCGCATCAAGAAAGGGCCTCTGTGAAAGGTGGGTTGTGTTGGAGGCTCTGAGGAAAGAGACACAGAGCAGAGGGGACCTGAGCTCCCGAGGGGTGAAGACTTGGGACACTGGGGGCAGTAAGTGGAGGCTGAGGTGCTCTGTCCTTCACTTGCTCAGGGAGCAGTAGGTGTGAGCATTTGGGCTTCAGAGGACAAAGCCTGGGGCAACTTCTAGGAGGTCAAGTAGTCCCCAGTCTAGAAACTCCTGTCACTGGGGCTCATGACCACAAGGCTTGCCCCTGTCCCTCATGTTCCTTGGGCAGGAGGCTGTAGGAAGAAATAGAACATTCCTACAGAGTAAACAGGAAATGGCAAAGACAAGGATGAGTGACAGTCACGTGTCCCTATGATTTAACACGCGCCAAAGGAAAACAAATCCCACAAAAGAGGAAACCAACGCATCCAGGGGAAATCGACATTCAAGGACCTAGAGTTAATTGAGCAAACAGAAAAGACTTTAGCATAAGTATAATTAATATCCACAGGGAGATGTGACTGAATAGGAAGCCAGAGAAATATTCAATTACAAATCTTGAAGCCATCCAGATTGGAAAGAAAGAAGTAAGACCATTTCTATTTGCAGATAATATACTCTCTAGTATGTAGAAAAATTTAAAGAATACACACTCACTCACACACACACACAAACACACATACGGGACTTCCCTGGTGGTCCAGCGGTTAAGAATCTGCCTGTCAATGCAGGGGACAGAGGTTCAATCCCTGATCCGGGAAGGTTCCACATGCCGTGGGGCAGCTGAGCCTGTGCACCACAGCGACTGAGCCACGCACTTCACTGAAGCCCACACACCTAGGGCCCATGTTCCACAACAGGAGACGCCACACAATGAGAAGCCCATGCAGCACACTAGACAAAGTCCACACACATCAACAAAGAGCCAGCATAGCCGAGGAATAAATTAAAACCACATACACACAACGATCAGAGCTAATAAATGAGCTCAGCAAGATTGCAGGGTATACAAGATCAGTGTGCAACCAGTTTTATCCTTATATATCAGCATTGAACAATCTAAAAATAAAGTTAAGAAAACAATTCTGTGCTAGTTTGCCAGAGCTGCCATAACAACATGCCACAAAATAGGTGGCTTAAACCGAAATGTTTTAAATTTCGGTTTAATGTTTTTTTTTTAATATTTTTTGCTTTATATTGGAGTATAGCCAATTAACAATGTTGTGATAGTTTCAGGTGGACAAAGTATCCCCTCGCCCCCAAACTCTCCTCCCAACCAAGCTTCCACGTAACACTGAGCAGAGTTCACTGCGCTACACAGTAGGTCCTTGTTGGTTATCCATCTGAAACATAGCAGTGTGTGCACATTAATACCGACTTCCCTGGTGGCACAGATGGTAAAGCGTCTGTCTACAATGCGGGAGACCCAGGTTCGATCCCTGGGTTGGGAAGATCCACTGGAGAAGGAAATGGCAATCCACTCCAATACTATTGCCTGGAAAATCCCATGGACAGAGGAGCCTGATAAGCTACAGTCCACAGGGTCACAAAGAGTCGGACATGACTGAGCGACTTCATTCACACATTAATACCAGACTCCCTATCCATTCCCCCAGCACCATAAGTTCATTCCCTAAGTCTGGGTCTGTTTCTTAAACAAGAATTTTTTTTCATCTCATGGTTCTGGAGGCCAGAAGTCTAAGATAAAGGCATTGGCTTGTTTGGTTTCTTCTGAGGGTTATGAGGGAAGGCTCTCTTCCAGGCCTCTCTCCTAGCTAGTATGCTAAGAAGTTTCAGTTAAGTTAGACTCTTTGTGACCCTATGGACCATAACCCACTAGGCTCCTCTGTCCATGGGATTCTCCAGGCAAGGACACTGGAGTGGGTTGTCCTGCCTTCCTCCAGGGGATCTTCCCAACCCAGGATCGAACCCGCGTCTTAGGTCTCTTGCATTGGCAGCCAGGTTCTTTATCACTATTGCCACCTGGGAAGCCCCTTTGTGTGCATGTCTATGTCCAAATTTCCCTTTCTTATAAGGACACAGCCATATTGGATTAGGGGTTTCCAATTTTAGGGGTTTCAAAATTTACCACCAAGTTACAATAACAAGATTGTGTTCTTGGCATAAGGATATACAGAGATATCAAAGAAATAGAATTGAGAATCCAAAAATAAACCCTCAAATTTATGAATAATTGATTTTGAAAACGTTGCCAAGACAATTCAATGGAGGAAGGAATCATCTTTTCAACAAATGGTATGGCGACAACTGAACATGTACATGCGAGAGAATGGAGACAGACCCTACCTCACACGACAGATCAAAATTAACCGAAAATAAATGTGAAACGTCAGTGTAAGAGCTAAATATATATAGCTCTTAGAAGCAAACAGGTGTAAATCATCATGACTTTGGATTAAACAACGGTTTCTTAGATATGACACCTAAAATACAAGCAATCAAAGATAAACAGGTAAATTAGACTTTGTTAACATTAAAAACTTCTATATTTCAAAAGACATGATTAACAAAACTAAAAATCAAGCCAGAAACTGGAAGAAAATATTTGTAAATCATATATCTGCTTTAAAAAATTGTGTTCAGAATATATAAAGATCTCTTAAAAGTCAGCAAAAAAAAAATTTTAAACCTAATTTTTAAACAGGTAAAGGATTTGAAGAGATATTCACCAAAGAATATGTAGGGATCATTAATAAGCAAATGAAAAGATGCTGAACGTCATTTAGGGATATGCAAATCGAAACCACAGTGACATATCATTTGCCAATCATTAGCATAACTGTGCATAAGACCTTCTGAAGGAGGTCACCATTATTAAAAAGCAGAGACATTACTCAGCCAACAAAGGTCCGTCTAGACAAAGCTATGGTTTTTCCAGTAGTCATGTATGGATGTGAGAGTTGGACCATAAAGAAGGCTAAGCACAGAAGAACTGATGCTTTTGAACTATGGTATTGGAGAAGACTCTTAAGAGTCCCTTGGACAGCAAAGAGATCAAACCAGTCAATCCTAGAGGAAATCAACCCCGAATATTCATTGGAAGGACTGACGCTGAAGCTGAGGCTCCAATACTTTGGCCACCTGATGTAAAGAGCTGACTCATTAGAAAAGACCCTGATGCTGAGAAAGACTGAAGGCAGGAGAAGAGGATGACAGAGGACAAGATGGGTGGATGGCATCACCGTCTCAATGGACATGAGTTTGAACAACTCTGGGAGATGGTGAAGGACAGGGAAGCCTGGCATGTTGCAGTCCATGGGATCGCAAAGAGTCAGACATGATTGAGCATAACTGTAATAAAAAGACTATCCATACCAGCTTTTGGTGAGAATGCAGGAAACTGGAATGCATAATTTGTTGATGAAAAATGATACATTTGGAAAATGCATCTACTTTGGAAAAATACTCCAGTACTTTCTTTAAAAGGTAAACATAAGTTTACTGTATGATCCAAGTGATTCTACTCTTAGGTATCTACCCAAGGCAAATGAAAACGTACCTCCACATAAAGATGTGTACACAAATGTTTGTAGCGGCATTATTCATAGCAGCCAAAAAGTCCACCAGCCAGTGAACTGGTGTATCCACACAAAGGAATATTATTTGGCAATAAAAAGGAAGAAAGTACAGATACAAGCTACAACAAAGATGAAACTTGAAAGCTAAGTGAAAGAAACCAGAAGTAAAAGACCTCACATTCTATGATTCAATTTGTATTAAATGCCAAGAAAAGGCAAATCTATGGACAGAGTAGATTAGTGATTGTCTAGGGCTGGGAGTAGAAATAGGAATTTACTACAGATGGACATAAAGGGTCTTTTTGGGGTGACTGAAATGCTCAGAATTGGATTGGGGTAATGGCAGCTCAGCTGGTAAAGAATCTTCCTGCAATGCAGGAGACCTGGTTTGATTCCTGAGTTGGGAAGATCCCCTGGGAAGGAATAGGCTACCCACTCCAATATTCATGGGCTTCCCTGATGGCTCAGACAGTAAAGAATCGGCCTGCAATGCAGGAGACCTGGTTTTGATCTCTGGGTTGCGAAGATCCCCTGGAGGAGGGCATGGTGACCCACTCCAGTATTCTTGCCTGGAGAATCCCCATGGACAGAGGAGCCTGGTGGGCTCCACCATAGTGTCACAAAGAGTCAGACATGACTGAAGTGACTTAGCACACACAGTGGCTATTCAACTCTGTCAATTTACTAAAAACTCATTGAATTATACACACAAAATGAGTGAATTTTATGGTACATAAACTACAACTCAATAAAGCTCTTAACCACATACACACAAAAACTGTTAGAGCGAACATTTGATTCAGCAAAGTTACAGGATATAAAATCAGTAAACAAAAATCAGTTGTATTCCTACATGTTCACAATAAACACATCAAAAGATAAAATTGAATTGATTTGTGGTAGCATCAAAAAGAGTAAAATTCTTAGTAATAATCTTTATTATTTTATTTTACTGAAGTCTAGTTGATTTACAATGTTGTATTAGTTTCAGGTATACAGCACAGTGATTCAGCTATTTTTTCAGATTCTCTTCCATTATAGATTTTTATAAAATATTGAGTATAGTTCCCTATGCTCTGCAGTAGGTCCTTATTGGAAAAATTTTAACCAAGAACTTAGAGATTTATATACTGAAGATTGAAAAATGTTGCTGAAATAAATTAAAGAAGACATAAATAAATGAAAAGCCAACCCATGTTCACTGATTGGAAGGCTTAATATTGTTAACATAAAAATAATATCCAAAACAATCTACAGAATGATTACAATCCATCAAAATCCCAATGGCATTTTTTTACAGAAAAAGATCTTAAAATTTATTTGGAATATCATGTGTGCTCACTCAGTCATGTCCAGCTCTTTGCAACCCTATGGACCAAGCTCCTCTGTACCATGAAATTCTCCAGGCAAGAATCCTAGAGTGGATTGCCATTTTCTGCTCCAAGGGATCTTCCTGACCCAGGAATCGAACCCAAGCCTCCTGCACCTTCTGTACCGGCAGGCAGGTTCTTTACCACTGCGCCACCCGGGAAGCCTATATGGAATATCAAGGGACTCCAAACAGCCAAAACAATTCTGAAAAAGAACAAAGCTGGAGACCTCCCAGTTTCTGATTTTGTGCTATATTACAAAGCTACAATGATCAAACAGTACAGTATCAGCCTAAAGTACAGTACTGTTCAGTACTGGCCTGTATTCCATTTAAACCAATGGAATAGAATAGAGACCCCAGAAGTAAACCTTCCCCCCTGTGATCCAGTGATTTTTGACAAGGGTTCCAAGATCTTTCAATAAGGAGAGGATAATCTTTTCAACAAAAGATGCTAGGAAAACTGGATATTCATGTAAACAAAGTTAGACTGAAGCCATATTAAAAAAAATTTACTCAAAATGGATGAAAGACTCAAAAATAAGAGCTGAAACTATAAAATGCTTAGAAGAAAATGTAAGTGAAATCTTCATTGCATTGCAGTTAGCAATTATTTTTTGGATTAGACGCCAAAAGCAGAGATACTGGAACTCTCAGAGATTGCTAGTGGGAATGTTAAAATGATGCAGCTGCTGTGGAAAACAGTTTGGCAGTTCCTCAAAAAGCTTAACATGGAATTACTGTGACTCAACAGCTCTACTCCTAGTTATATGCCCCAAAGGAATTGAAAAGCAAGGACTGGAACAGATATTTGCATCCCACTGTTCGTGGTATTATTCACAGTAGCCAAAAGGTGAAAACAACCCAAGTGTTCACTAAAAAATGAATGGATAAACAAAATGCATTATATACGTGAAATATTATCCATACAAAGAAATGAAGTTCTGATACATGCTACAACATGGATGAACCTTGAAAATAAGGTGAAAAAAACGGACAGAAAAGTGCAAATATTGTATGATTTCACTATATGAGGCATCCAGAATATATGAAGCAAATTTACAGAGATTGAAAGTAGATTAAAGATTACCAGGGTCTCGAGAGAAAATGAGTTTTTGTTTAATGGACAGAGTTTCTGTTTGGGATGATGAAAAACATTGGGAATAGATACTGCTGAAGGTTGTGTGGCCTTGTGAATGTCAGTAATGCCACTGAATTGTATACTTTAAAATGGTTAAAATGGTAAATTTTATATTTTTTACCACAATTTTAAGAAATTAATAATGTAATAAGATCAAAAGCTGTTGAACTGTACTCATTAAATGTGTGAACTCTATAGAATGTGAATTAAATGTCGGTAAAGCTAATTTTTTAAAACTGATGGAAACATCAGAAGATATTAAAATAGCTCACCCACACACATATTAGGTTTTATATATATATAATTATTTATAGATTTATATATCTTACTAAGAAATCACCATATAAAGTAGAAAACAATAAATAAATTTGAAAAATGCCATTAAAATCTTTCTATCAACAGTAGAATTAATCTTGGACTTTCCTGATGGCTCAGATGGCAAAGAATCTGCCTGTAATGCAGGAGACCTGGTTTGATATTAAAATCTATCAACAATAGAATTAATCTTTAAAAGGTACAAAATCTCCTGAGATATAAGAAAAGCTATGACCAACCTAGACAGCATGCTAAAAAGCAAAGACATTACTTTGCCAACAAAGGTCCGTCTAGTCGAAGCTATGGTTTTTCTAGTGGTCACATATGGATGTTAGAGTTGAACTATAAAGAAAGCTGAGCAGCGAAGAATCGATGCTTTTGAACTGTGGTGTTGGAGAAGACTCTTGAGAGTCCCTTGGACTGTAAGAAGATCCAACCAGTCCACCCTAAAGGAGATCAGTCCTGACTGTTCATTGGAAGGACTGAAGCTGAAGCTGAAACTCCAATACCTTGGCCACCTGATGTGAAGAACTGACTCACTGGAAAAGACCCTGATGCTGGGAAAGATTGAAGGCAGAAGGAGAAGGGGACGAGAGCGGATGAGATGGCTGGAGGGCATCATTAAATGGACATGAGTTTGAGTAGGCTCTGGGAGTTGGTGATGGACAGGGAAGCCTGGCGTGCTGCAGTCCATGGGGTCACAAGGAGTCGGACATGACTGAGCGACTGGACAGACTGAAACTCTCAAATACTTCTAAATTAAGTCTAAAAAGTTTAACTCATATAGCCATATTCATTGACCTCAAAGTAATTAAGTTAGAAATTAGTGATCCCTCAAATTACATAACAGCTTCCTAAGTGGCTCAATGGTAAAGAATCTGCCTGCCAAGCAGGAGATGTGGGTTCAATCCCTGGGTCAGGAAGATCCCCTGGAGAAGGAAGTGGCAATCCACTCCAGTATTCTTGCCTGGGAAGTCCCACGGACAGAGGAGCCTGGGAGGCTACAGTCCACCGGGATGCAAAAGAGCTGGACATGACTTAGCAACTAAACCACCACCAACAACAAATTAGAAAACACACTTAATAATAACTCTTGTATTTAAAAGAACACAACAGAAATTACCAACATAATAACAGAAATTGATGACAACTGAGAAATAGATGACAGAGTACTCCACTTTTTAAACGTGTGAAAAGTTTTCAAAGCAGTAGCCCAAGAAAATTTAGAACCTTAAATGCATTACTTAAAGAAAGGAAAAATTAAAAATAAGTGAACTACTATTTTCGTTCAAAAGCAGGAATGCCAACATTAAAACAAACCCAAGAAAGTTGAAGAGTGATTGATAAAGAAGGTGAACATAATAAAATAGAAATCAAACATACAATAGGAAAAAACTTGTGCTGTTAATCCATAAAACCCAAAACGTTCTCTCGGAATTAGCGATGCTGAGTTTGCATAAATGCTGAGCAGAGCGGTGCTGCCACACGCACATTTACAACGTGGGCACTGCAACTGGGTCAGACCCACGAGGAGAAAACCCAGACAAGGTAAAGAAAAACGAAGCAAGATCAAGGGGATTCACTCATGGCAGGCTGGTATGTGGGCCTTCCTGGTGGCTCAGCAGTGAGGGATCTGCCTTCAGTGCTAGAGATGCAGGTCTAATCCCTGGAAGATTCCCTGGGAAGAAATAGCAACCCACTCCAGTATTCTCGCCTGGAAAATTCCATGAGCAGAGGAGCCTGGAGGACTACAGTCCACGGGGTCACAAAAGAGGCAGACACAACTTAGCAACTAAACAACAGCAGGCCAACATGTACGGTAAAAGGTTTGAGATCATAGACATCTTGGAGAAACGCACAGAAGAATGTGAATTATCAAAATGAGTGAGAAAACTCAAACTAATAACTGCAAGGGAGGAAATGGACCAGAGAGTACAAAGTTTGTCCTAAAATGCAGGGTCATTTGTTTCAGACAGGGTGATTCCCTACCTAGAAAATTGAACTAACAAACTGTAAGAATAATTTGGATAAATTGCATTAGGTCGAGAGAACTGCCTGTCTATGTCAAGCCCTCCTATCTACCAGCAATGAATTATAACATATAAAGAAAAATGTCATTCACAATAGCAACACTCTTACAGCACAGCAAGGGATAAACCAACAACCACAGAAAAAAATCTCACGCAGTACCTATAAGAGAAAATTATAAAGTGTATGATTTTCTAATTAAAATCTACATGAATAAAGAGAGACACTGAAAAAATTTTTTAATAAAAAAAAAGAGATACACTGTGTTCTCTGATGGAGAGATTAAATGACACAAATGTCCATTTCCCCCCAAATTAGTATAGAATTTAAATTCAACAGTAATTACAATATCACAGGTTTTTCCCATGAAATTGACAAACACATTCTTTTAGTTAAAGGAGAAAATGTGCGAGACTAGTCAAGACTGTTTTGGAAAAGGAAAACAATGAAATGGGAATTATCTGTAATATATAAAAATATATAATGAACTATTGTAATTGAAGCAATATGTAAGAATAAACATATAGAATATCAGATATTCACTCTGAAAGAACAAAATTTCCTGAAACTGGCCTATCCATTTAGGAATTTACTATATAAACTGAAAGAGTGTAAAACATATACATTATTTTTAAAATGGTCCTGGGCTAACTATATATTTCTAATATAATAAAGGTAGATAGTTAAAACAAACAGATGAGTTATTCCAAGAAAATTATAAAAATCATTTGAAGAAATTATTTTAAAATATATGTGAAGAAAATATGAAAGAATTTATATTGAGGTAGGAAAGTCATTCTTAAGACACAAAGTACAGAATCTATAAATTTACACTAATGTTGCTTTGTAAAACCTCAAGATAGGAGATACATTTTTCACTGGTCTGTTTGAAAAAAATGAATAATATTTAGAACTGATAAGACTGCATTGCAGGCAGACTCTTTACCGTTTGAGCCGCCAGGGAAGCCCCAAGAGTGTAAATAGGTACAGCATTTTTCGGGACAATTTGGCCGTATCTACTAAAAGTGTAAAATAATTTCAGTTCCTACACATATACATAAGCTGGCTAAACGAGGATGTTTATTTAGCCTTGTTTATAGTAGCAACATTTTTGGCATTGCCCTTCTTCAGGATTGGAATGAAAACTGACCTTTTCCAGTCCTGTGGCCATTGCTGAGCTTTCCAAATTTCCTGGCATATTGAGTGCAGCACTTTCACAGCATCATCTTTTAGGATTTGAAATAGCTCAGCTGGAATTCCATCACTTCCACTAGCTATGTTGTTAGTGATGCTTCCTAGGGCCCACTTGCCTTCACACTCCAGGATGTCTGGCTCTAGGTGAGTTGATCACACCATTGTGGTTATCTGGGTCATGAAGATCTTTTTTGTATAGTTCTTCTGTGTATTCTTGCCACCTCTTCTTAATATCTTCTGCTTCTGTTAGGTCCATACCGCTTCTGTCTTTTATTGCGCCCATCTTGGCATGAAATGTTCCCTTGGTATCTCTGATTTTCTTGAAGAGATCTCTAGTCTTTCCCATTCTATTGTTTTCCTCTATTTCTTTGCATTGATCATTTAGGAAGGCTTTCTTATCTCTCCTTGCTATTCTTTGGAACTCTGCATTCATATGAGTATATCTTTCCTTTTCTCCTTTGCCTTTCACTTCTCTTCTTTTCACTTGTAAGGCCGTCTGAGATAAGCATTTTGCCTTTTTGCATTTCTTTTTCTTGGATTTGATCTTGATCGCTGCCTTCTGTACAATGTCATGAACCTTCATCCATAGTTCTTCAGGCACTCTATCAAATCTAGTGCCTTGAATCTATTTCTCACTTCCACTGTATAATCATAAGGGATTTGATTTAGGTCATACCTGAATGGTCTAGTGGTTTTCTCTACTTTCTTCAATTTAAGTCTGAATTTGACAATAAGAGGTTCATGATCTGAGACACAGTCAGCTCCCGGTCTTGTTTTTGCTGACTGTATAGAGCTTCTCCATCACTGGCTGCAAAGAATATAATCAACCTGGTTTTGGTGTTGACCATCTGGTGATGCCGTATGTAGAGTCATCTCTTGTGCTGCTGGAAGAGGGTGTTTGCTGACCAGTGCGGTCTCTTGGCAAAACTGTTAGCCTTTGCCCTGCTTCATTTTGTACTCCAAGCCCAAATTTGCCTGTTGCTCCAGGTATCTCTTGACTTCCTACTTTTGCATTCCAGTCCACTATGATGAAAAGGACATTTTTTTTTTTTTTTTGGTGTTAGTTCTAGAAGGTCTTGTAGGTCTTCATAGAACCATTCAACTTCAGCTTTTCAGCAACAGTGGTTGGGGCATAGACTTGGATTACTGTGATATTTAATGGTTTGCCTTGGAGATGAACAGAGATCATTCTGTCATCTTTGAGACTGCACCCTAAGTACTGCATTTCAGACTCGTTTGTTGACTATGAGGGCTACTCCATTTCTTCTAAGGGATTCTTACCCACAGTAGTAGGTAAAATGGTCATCTGAATTAAATTCACCCATTCCAGTCCATTTTAGTTCACTTATTCCTAAAATGTCGATGTTCACTCTTGCCATCTCCTGCTTGAGCACTTCCAATTTACCTTGATTCATGGACCTAACATTCCAGGTTCCTATGCAATATTGTTCTTTACAGCATCGGACTTTACTTCCATCAGCAGTCACACCTACAGTTGGATGTTGTTTTTACTTTGGCTCCATCTCTTCATTCCTTCTGGAGTTATTTTTCCACTCTTCTCTAGCAGCATATTGGCCATCTACTGACTTGGGGAGTCCATCTTTCAGTGTCATATCTTTTTGCCTTTTCATACTGGTTATTTCATCAATAACCTCAGATACGCAGATGACACCACCCTTATGGCAGAAAGCAAAGAACTAAAGAGCCTCTTGATAAAAGTGAAAGAGGAGAGTGAAAAAGTTGGCTTCAAACTCAACATTAAATAAATGAAGACCATGGCATCCAGTCCCATCACTTCATGGCAAATAGATGGGGAAACGATGGAAACTGTGACAGACTTTATTTTGGGGGGCTCCAAAATCACTCCTTGGTCTTTTGGCTAAGACCAAGTGGTGGCTCAGACGGAAAGCATCTGTCTACAATGTGGGAGACCTGGGTTCGATCCCTGGGTCAGGAAGTTCCCTGGAGAAGGAAACGGCAACCCACTCCAGTACTCTTGCCTGGAAAATCCCATGGACGGAGGAGCCTGGTGTCCATGGGGTCGCAAAGAGTTGGACACAACTGAGCGACTTCACTTTTTTTTTTTTTTAATCACTCCAGATGGTGACTGCAGCCATGAAATTAAAAGACACTTGCTCCTTGGAAGAAAAGCTATGACAAACCTAGACAGCATGCTAAAAAGCAGAGACATTACTTTGCCGAAAAAGGTCCATCTAGTCAAAGCTATGGTTTTTCCAGTAGTTATGTATGGATGTGAGAGTTGGACCATAAAGACAGCTGAGCACTGACGAACTGATGCTTTTGACTTGTGGTGTTGAAGAAGACTCTTGAGAGACCCTTGGACAACAAGGAGGTCAATCTTAAATGAAATAAGTCCTGAATATTCATTGGAAGGACTGATGTTGAAGCTAAAACTCCAATATTTTGGCCACCTGATGGGAAGAACTGACTCATTAGAAAAGACCCTAATGCTGGGAAAGATTGAACACAGGAGGAGAAGGGGACAACAGAAGATGAGATGATTGGATGTCATCACTGACTCAATAGGCATGAGTTTTAGCAAGCTCTGGGAGCTGGTGATGTACAGGGAAGCCTGGCATGCTGCAATCCATGGGGTCGCAAAGAGTTGGACACGACTGAGTGACTGAATTGAACCCAACTGATAGTAGCAACTGGTTCCAAATTGGGAAAAGAGTACGTCAAGGCTATATATTGTCACCCTGCTTATTTAACTTATATGCAGAGTACATCATTGAAATCCTTGTCTGGATGAATCACAAGCTGGAATCAAGATTGCCGGCAGAAATATCAGCAACCTTGGATATGCAGATGATATGTCTCTAAAGGCAGAAATCAAAGAGAAACTAAAGAGCTTCTTGGTAAGTATGAAAGAGGAGAGTGGAAAAGCTTGCTTAAAACTCAACATTCAAAAAATGAAGATCATGGCATCTGGTCCCATAACTCCATGGCAGATAGATGGCAGAAAAATGGAAACAAGTTTTTCTTGGGCTCCAAAATCACCGTGAATGGTGACTGCAGCCACAAAATTAAAAGATGCCTGCTCCTTGGAAGAAAAGCTATGATAAACCTAGACAGTATATTTAAAAAAGCAGAGACATCATTTTGCCAACAAACATCCATATAGTCAAAGTTATAGTTTTTCCAGTAGTCATGTACAGATGTGAGAGTTGGACCGTAAAGAAGGCTGAGCACCAAGAATTGATGCTTTCAAACTGTGGTGTTGGAGAAGACTCTTGAGAGTCCCTTGGACCCCAAGGAGATCAAACCAGTCAATCCTAAAAGAAATCAGTCCTGAATATTCATTGGAAGGACTGAAGCTGAAGCGGAAACTGCAATACTTTGGCCACCTGATGCAAAGAGCCAACTCATTGAAAAAGACCCTAATGCTAGGAATGATTGAGGGCAGGAGGAGAAGGGGATGACAGAGGATGAAATGACTGGATGGCATCACTGACTCAATGGACATGAGTTTGAGCAAATTCCAGGAAATGGTAAAGGATAAGGAAGCCTGGCACGTTACAGTTCACGGGGTCACAAAGAGTTGGAGATGACTTAGTGACTCAACAAAAACAACAATAGTAGCAACACAAATATATAAAACAACCAAATGTCTATCAACATGAAAAAGGGTAAATAAATTTTATCAATATTCAGTTTATAAATGAGATCTTCCTATATGCACTTACTATGAGAGGTTCTCCAAGATTTCTTGTTAAAGAGGCAGCATATTGCAAAAGCCCAACTACCCGGAATACTATTTATGTTAAATATTTGCGTTAGTTCAGTTCAGTTACTCAGTCATGTCCAACTCTTTGTGACCCCATGGACTGCAGCACACCAGGCTTCCCTGTCTATCACCAACTCCTGGAGCTGACTCAAACTCATGTCCATCGAGTCGGTGATGCTATCCAACCATCTCATCCTCTGTCATCTCCTTCTCCTGCCTTCAATCTTCCCCAGGATCGGGGTCTTTTCCAATGGCCACCCAGGATGGATTGGTCATGGTGAAGAGTTCTGACAAAATGTGGTCCACTGGAGAAGGGAATGGCAAACCACTTCAGTATTCTTGCCTTGAGAACCCATGAACAGTATGAAAAGGCAAAAAGATAGGACACTGAAAGATGAACTCCCCAGGTCGGTAGGTGCCCAATATGCTACTGGAGAAGAGTGGAGAAAAACTCCAGAAAGAATGAAGAGACAGAGCCAAAGAAACAACAACACCCAGTTGTGGATGTGACTGGCGATGGAAGTAAAGTCCGATGCTGTAAAGAGCAATATTGCATAGGAACCTGGAATGTTAGGTCCATGAATCAAGGTAAATTGGAAGTGGTCAAACGGGAGATGGTAAGAGTGAACATCAACCTGTTAGGAACTAGCAAACTAAAATGGACTGGAATGGGTGAATTTAACTCAGATGACCATTATATCTACTACTGCGGACAAGAATCCCTTAGAAGAAATGGAGTAGCCCTCATAGTCAGCAAGAGAGTCTGAAATGCAGCACTTGGATGCAGTCTCAAAAACAACAGAATGATCTCTGTTCGTTTCCAATTTGTGTTAGCTCACCATGAAACCCAAATTATGCAAAAGTAAATCAAGCAAAAAGCTGTGGGGAAGGATACATACCCCCGACAGTTACGATGTCATCTTTGGGGAGGGCCTTGGGCTTGGTGGCAGGGAGCAGGTGGCCATGAAGGAAGATTTCTGATACATCTCTAAGCTTCATTTTTCTAAATAACAGAACATGTATATGTACTATTTGTGCAATGAATATAATCAAATGTAAGCATAACAGATTTGTTTTGACTGGGGGCAAACAATGGGCATATATGTAAAAGCACCTACCAGGCCTTAGTTATGCTTAATGTGGCTTCCTGGGCTGCCTTCCCAGTCACAAAGGCTTGCTGGGGCAGAAAAAAGAGGAAAGAACTCGAGTCTCTGCCCAATCACAGGAGACGCTCGGTCCAAAGGTAGGGGATGAGTGTGTGTGGCGGCGGGGGACAGAGAGGTGCTCATGGCCACTTTCTAACTCTGTGACATCAACATCCAGGTTTTTCCACGCGAAGCTCTCCTCCACGCCAGCAGGAGCATGAATGATGAGGCATTTCTAAACACAACACCCCATTAGCTTTTTCAGGATACACCAGTGGTCCCCATTCTACCAGGTTTGGTACTGGCTCTTTCTTGATCTTCCCAGAAGGCATCAGTAGAACACTTCAGACACCGTTCAAGACTCTGGCTCCTTCCTCCAATGGCCCTTCAATCATTTGTCGACAGAAACATTGAAGGGGTGAGGTCATCCAGTAAGCTACCAGGAGTAACCTGTGCAGGAAGCAATATTAACCCCAGGGCTCCCACCGAGCCAACAGAAAATTAAAACTGTTGATGGAGAGATATGACATGATTTCTGAAATGTTGAGGTGTACAAGCGTACATTTCAGAACTGATTAAATGTATGATTTCTCTCCCATCAACTCGATACACCCAGCAAAGTCATTAGTCTGTCTGTAGGAAATCCAGGGCAGGCGGGAAAGGGCAGTGTGGTCTTCTTATCATCTGAAACCCAGCAAATAGGTTGATGCAGCTCCAGTCCAAATTTACAGATGATCACAGAGGTTAAGTCAATTCCTCAGGGTCATACAGGCAATAAATGGCAGTCAGGACTTGAACTCATGGCCTGTGGCTCTGAATCCAGTGTCCAGTGCTCACTCTATTCTGCTACACGTCCAAGGGAGCCTTCTGGAGGACGGGGCTTAGGGCTGGTCCTCGACTATGCAGCATGTTCAGGCTCCTGGGAACATCTGGAGGGGATGGCCCAGCATGGCTCTCACTGTTCATAGGACCAGACACTGTTGGGGCCAGGAGGGGCTAGGCCATAACATCTTGGCTTCTGTTTCAGCCCTGAACCGCTGGCGACCTTGCTCTTGATCTTCCTCCCCTTGGATGTGAGTTCTGGAAAGAGCATGTTGGACTCGAGGGTGTCCGAAAGCCCTCCCAGTTCGGAAGCTCTGCAACTGGGTGGTTTCCAGAAAGAAAACTGTGTAGCCTCCTTTCTTTGCAGATGGGTTTGAGGAGTCTAGTGAGAGTGTCTGAACTGAAGACTCTGAGCTTTGTCCTGCCCAAGGACTTGGACTTGGTGAGTGGCGAAAGACTGTGTGACTGAAGTTCGATGAACGGGGCTCCACCTATCAGGGAAGGTGTCCACAGCCCACTGGGTCCAGGGAATACCTGTGAGCAAATGCCTCTGGCCATGGATTGCTAAGCCCAGCTTTTGAGAGCCCAGGATCATGGAGCTAAGAACTAAGAATGGGGAAAACAGGGTCCTTGTCAGCCAGGACCAAAAGGTCCTCCCTTGATTCTGGAGAAAGTCCCAGAAGGGAAATTCAGATGGTATTCTGCAGAGCAGGGGGGCTGCTCCCAGCAGGAAAGGCTGATCTACCTATGGATCACCCCAGTCCCCCCATTAACCACTCCATTCCCACCCATGAGCTGTCTTGGACCCTCCCAACCAATCTGACTAGAACTCCACCTGCCTCTGCATGTCTCCCTAAACATCCTGTCCCTCTGCCCACCTGGGTTACAGCTGGAATTCCCTATGGAATTTCCCAGGTCACTCTGACTCCAAACCGGTGCTGGAATGCAGCACTCCAGGGCTCTCCAGATAGAATTCCAGACCTTCCCTGAGTTGCTGCTCACATGGCCCCAGAGCCCCCGTTCACCTTTATAAGGTGAGTCCCTTCTATCTTCTCCGCAGGGCTCCATGCAGGAGCCTCAAGGCACTATCATCAGAGAAGCACCAGCCCAGTGAGCGGTTCCGTTGCATTTGGCGTGATTTGCTCTGAAAGCCTGATGTCCCTCCTACAGCCCCTCCCTGTTAGGACCATGCTTCCCACCCACTGACAGCGGGTTTGGCAACTGACTTGTTTTGGCCAAAGGAATCTGAGTGGAAGTACCATGTGCCTCTTCCAAGTGGAACATAAGGAACCATCATGTGATTATCCCATTGCTCTTTTCTCTTGCCTGGGAGACTGGTAGGTCCCACAGACTGACTGCTTCTGAATCCTGAGACCCTAAGTGCACAGAGCTGAGGCCAGCTTGCAGTGGACTTTAGATGCAGGTGAGAAATAATCCTTTGCTGTCATACAGCCCTGAGAGTTGGGATCGTTTGTTTCAGCAACATCTCTTAGCCCACGCTGACTGATACAAGCACAGCAGACCGGGGGTGATTGTTGGTTTCTCACCATCTCCCCAGAAGGAAGAGGCATCCATCAGGCTTAGTATACATAGTGAATTAGGAAGAGAAATTCTCCAAATTTCAGACGCACAGGAGGGGACCAAGGACCGTGGCTGGGAGTGTCCCTGCCAGGAGCAGAGGGAGGGGCTGGGCAGGTGGAAACCCTGGATGTTCTGGGCTGAAGACCTCGAGGGACCCGGCGATGCTACGTTCTTGGCAGTGGTTTCAGTGTAAAAATAGTATCATTACTTATCTTCCAAGTCCTTCTTTTTTCATTTTAAAAAATATTTATTTATTTATTTGACTGTGCCGGGTCTTAGTTGCAGCTTGAGGGATATTTTCTTTTTTAGTTGCGACATGCAAACTCTTAATGGCAGCATGTGGGATCTATTTCCCTGACCAGGGACCAAACCAAGGTCCCCTGCATTGGGATCATAGAGTCTTAGCCACTGGATCAGCAGGGAAGTCCCCCAAGTCTTTCAGTAATAATGAAATTTTGTGAGTGACTTATTTGGGATGCACGCATGCATGCTTAGTCGCTAAGTCGTGTCCAACTCTGTAACCCCGTGGACTGTAGCCCGCCAGGCTCCTCTGTCCACGGAATTCCCCAGGCAAGAACACTGGAGCGGGTTGCTATTTCCTTCTCCAGGCGATCTTTCCCACCCAGGGATAGAATCTGCATCTCCTGCATTGGCAGGCAGCTTCTTTACCCCCCGAATCACCAGGGAAGCCTTTATTTGGGATGAGGTGTCACATATCCTGTTTTAGACATTCAGGCAGAAGACAAGCCAGGTACCCGAGGTGTTAGCACACCTGGCCGAAGGCTTATGGCTGGTTCCCAGGTCACGTAGTATAGGTGGGATGGCGCAGACCCCAAAGACCAGAGGCTGGAAGCAGACCACCGGTGCACCGGTTGGTGTGCATGGGGTGGGCTGGATATGGGGCAGAGCCACACGTAGACGACCTCTGTCCTTGTCCCCAGCCCAGGGTTCTCCACAAGAGGGAGACTGTCACGTGGTCAGAGATTGTCAGGGCTGGGACTGCTGCCAAAGCCTGCCTTCTGTTTGACTAGCGTTAATAAGAATATTATCTCCGAGAAGGGACGCTCTCCTTGGAGGCACAGGATGATGGTTGGAGACGTTTATCTTGGTGAATGTAAAGCCCAGCCACAGAGATCTGAGTGGAAGGAGCACAGATTTCTGCTCCTTGTTAATTTCATGGTTGACTTAACTGTTCTTAAGTGATTATAACACTGGTGATGATGATGTGCTTGAAATGCTTTTAACTTTTTTTTCCCCCAGCCAGTTCTTCTCTTTCTTTGTCCCAAAAGATGCAGACTCTTGATTTGAAATGCAAATTCATTGTCTTAAGGTTTCCTGGGCACCATTGTTTGTGGGAACATATTTTGCCTATCGTAGGAGGAAGAGCACTGAAGAGAGCAGGGTGCTGGAGAGGACGACCTGCGTTCCCAGGCAGTCCTATGGCCAGGCTGGGCTGCATGCCTGCATTGGGTGCACTGTCTCTGAATTTTCTCAGCAGCTCACAAGCCAGCACAGCCACGGGAGTATAAGCTCCACGAGGCTGGTTTGACCACCGCATCCAACAGTCCAAAGTAAGAGGTCAGGCACATCGTAAGAGCTCAACAAATATTTGTCTTCTGAAAAGAGATATTATCATCCACATTTTAAAAATAACAAAACGAAGGCTGGGGAGATTCAGAGACTTGGCTGAAGCCACAGGGTTCGTAGGTGGCAGAACCAGAACTCACATCTCTGGAACCCAGAAGGTTGTGATCTGCCTTTGGTGGGTGGGGATCATTCAGTCCTCCTCAATGGTCAACACAGACACGGAAGTGGTGTTAGAGAAAGAGGCAGTTTAGAGAAATGCAGGTGAACTTATCAACGGGATGGGCTACATATTTTTAACAGATTGTGATTTAGGTTGCTCGTTACTGTAGGAACTCTTGCAGCAGTATTTTCCACGGCTGGCCACACATACTCTTTCTACAGTGTTACAGGCACTTGCCTCCACCAAGAGGTGGGGCTCGAGTCCCCTACCCCTAAACCTGGGCAGACCTCAATAACTGCCTCAACCAAAAGCATGCAGCTCCAAAGGTCAGTCATACGAGTCAACACAGCCTCCTCCTGGACCTCTCTTGGGACATGAGCCTTGGGTATCTCAGTTGACAGGTGAGAAGTCTGCCCCCCGCCCCCTATGGCTGGGGCGGCCATATGGAGACGACATCTCCAAACCCAGTCCAAACCTGGAGGTCCAGCTGGGGAGCCTCACGTGCGCTGCCCTGGTGCTCTGGCGCCCTCTAGTGGCCATCTGCTCTAGCATAAACTCTCAGCCCTTCCTCCTGCCTCCCTCCCGTTTCGCGGCTGCGCTGGCTTTCGACAGACCTGCCGCCCTGATATCCCTTCTTCTCTCCCTCCAAGCACAATGAAGTTCCCTACAGAGGAGGGTATTTCTCCCTCAGAGTCTCCCAGGGCACCCACCCTTCCCTATCCCAGACCACTACTTTAAATCAATCAGCCCCCCAAAGTCAGATGAAGTTACCTGATTTTAACTCAATTAGTTCCTCATTAATTCACGTGAACTGGCTTTGGTCAGGTTCCCCTAGCAGGGCTGTGGGCACAGGAAGAAGTGGATCATGTGGAAAGGGAAGAAAAGCATTTGGGGGGAACTTTTGAGAAAAAGGGCACAGGGGATGAACTCAGCCCACCCAGCAAGTGCCAGGGCTTTTACAGGCTTCAGGTTCAGGACCACCAGCCCCACTTTCCAGATGCCAACACCCTCGCAGACCTGCAGCTTAAAAGCTGCAAGCCCAAGGGCTGGGCCAGGTATTTCTGGGTTCAGAGTGTCCCTCCTCTGGAGGAATAAGGGATGTTCAGGTTGCAGACAGCCTGTCTGACTGAACACTGGGCACCCAACCAGGCCATCATCGACTGAAGCCAAAGGCAGACCTCTGCCTGCTCTCTGAGGTGAACCGACTTGAGCCAGTGAGTCAGAGGGCCCAGTAACCAACGCCTCCTCTCTGGGCACCTCCTTGCGGTTCTGCCAACCCCAAATCCAACCCCATCTCGCAGCCTGGTGGCCAGGGAGCCACACGTGGGCTCCTTTGGTGCTCTGGCGCCCTCTTGTGGCCGTCAGCTCTAAAGCCAATTCTCGGCTCTTCCTTCTCTCCCTTCCTAGCCTGTGGGGCTGCACTTGCCTTGGGAACTACCAGCCTGATTTCTTGCCTCCTGTCCAAGTACAAAGAGCCCTACAGATGGAGATATTTCTCTGTCCAAGTCTACCAGGGCACTCACCTTTCCCTATCCCACCCTGCTACTTTAAATTAAATAGCCTCCCCACCGAACACACGATGCTGCCTAGCTTTAACTCAGTTTGCTCCCCATTAATTCAGCTGACCTGGCTTTGGTCAGATCAGGAGGGGACAGGAAGAGGAAGCTCAAATGGGAAAGGAAGAGGAAGTTTGGGGGGAACTCAGTATTCTTGCCTGGAGAATCCCAGGGACGGGGGAGCCTGGTGGGCTGCCCTCTAAGGGGTTGCACAGAGTCGGACACGACTGAAGCGACTTAGCAGCAGCAGCTAGAGAGGAAGAAAGGACACAGGAAAGAGCTCAGCCTGCCCAGCAAATACCAGGTCTTTTACAGGCTCCACATTCAGGACCCGGAGCCCTGTATTCCAGATGCCAATACCGTTGTAGGCCTGCACCTTAAAAGCAGCGTGCCCAAGAGTCGAACCGACCATCTCTGGGTCCAGGATCCTGCCTCTGGAGAAACAGGGCGGTCAGTCTATATACAGCCGGTAGACTGGCCAATTAGCCACCCCACCAAGCTAGAAGAGCCCCCATCAAATCTGAGCCAGTGAGTCAGAGTGGCCCAGTTATCAACCTTTTTTCTCTGAGCTCCCTCTTGCTGCTGCTGCTAAGTCACTTCAGTCGTGTCCGACTCTGTGCGACTCCATAGACGGCAGCCCACCAGGCTCCCCCATCCCTGGGATTCTCCAGGCAAGAATACTGGAGTGGGTTGCCATTTCCTTCTCCAATGCATGAAAGTGAAAAGTGAAAGTGAAGTCGCTCAGTCGTGCCCAACTCTTAGCGATCCCATGGACTGCAGCCTACCAGGCTCCTCCGCCCATGGGATTTTCCAGGCAACAGTACTGGAGTGGGGTGTGCTGCCAATTTCAAATCCAACTCTATCTGGAGGTACGGCCAGGGGTCCACAGGTGGGCTCCACCGGTGCTCTGGCGCCCTCTTGTGGCCATCAGCTCTAACTCCAATTCTCAGCCCTTCGTCCTCTCCTTCCCCATACCAGGGGCTGCACTGGTCTTACGTACTGCTAGCCTGATTCCTTCCTCCTCTCCCCCTAAGCCCAGTGAAGCGCCCTACACATGAGGATAGTTCTCTCTACTTATCTCCCAGGGCACTCACCTCTCCCTACCCCACCACTTTAAATTAAATAGCCCCTGAACTCACTGGAGCTGACTGTGGCTCAGATTATGACCTCCTTATTGCAAAATTCTGAGTTAAATTGGAGAAAGTAGGGAAAACCACTAGGCCATTCAGGTATGGCCCAAATCCAATCCCTTATGATTATACAGTGGAAGTGACAAATAGATTCAAGGGATTAGATCTGGTAGACAGAGTGCCTGAATGGAGGTTTGTAACATTGTACAGAAGGTAGTGACCAAAACCATCCCAAAGAAAAAGAAATGCAAAAAGGGAAGATAGTCATCTGAGGAGGCCTTACAAAAAGCTGAGAAAAGAAGAGAAGTGAAAGGCAAAGGAGAAAGGGAAGGATATACCCAAATGAACGCACAGTTCCCAAGAATATCAAGGAGAGATAAGAAAGTCTTAAGTGAACAATGCGAAGAAATAGAAGAAATGAACAGAATGGGAAAGACTAGAGATCTCTTCAAGAAAATTAGAGATACCAAGGGAACATTTCATGCAAAGATGAGCACAATAAAGGACAAAAATGGTATGGACCTCACAGAAGCAGAAGAGATTAAGAAGAGGTGGCAAGAACACACAGAACTGTACAATAAAGCTCTTTATGACCCAGATAACCATGATGGTGTGGTCACTCACTTAGAGCCAGACATCCTAGAGTGTGAAGTGAAGTTAAGTAAACCTTAGGAAGGAGTCAGTTCAGTTCTGTTCAGTTCAGTTCAGTTGTTCAGTCGTGTCCAACTCTGCGACTCCATGGACTGCAGTACACCAGGCCTCCCTGTCCATCACCAACTCCCAGAGTTCACTCAAACTCATGTCCATTGAGTTGGTGATGCCATCCAACCATCTCATCCTCTGTTGTCCCCTTCTCCTTCCGCCTTCAACCTTCCTGGCATCAGGGTCTTTTCTAATGAGTTAGTTCTTAGCATCAGGTAGCCAAAGTACTGGAGTTGCAGCTTCAGCATTAGATGAAGAAAAAATGGAAACAGTGACCAGTTTTATTTTCTTGGGCTCCAAAATCACTGCAGACAACGACTGCAATGATGAGATTAAAAGACGCTTCCTTGCTCCTAGCAATAAAAGCTATGACAAACTTGGACAGCATATTAAAAAAGTAGAGACGTTACTTTGCTGACAAAGTTCCGTATGGTCAAAGCTATGGTTTCTCCAGTAGTCATGTATGGATGTGGGAGTTGGACCATAAAGAAGGCTGAGTGACAAGAACTGATGCTTTCAAACTGTGGTGCTGGAGAAGACTCTTGAGATTTCCTTGGACAGCAAGATCAAACCAGTCAATCTTAGAGGAAATCAACTCTGAATATTTATTCTAAGGACTGATGCTGAAGTTGAAGCTGCAATAATCTGGCAACCTGATGTGAAGAGCCGACTCACTGGAAAAGACCCTGATGCTGGGAAAGGCTTAGGGCAGGAGGAGAAGGGACAACAGAGGGATGAGGTGATTGGATGGCATCGCCGACTCAATGAACAGGAGTTTGAGCAAGCTCTGGGAGATGGTGAAGAACAGAGAAGCCTGGCATGTTGCAGTCTATGGGTTGCAAAGAGTCAGACACAACTTAGCAACTGAACAAGTGAACTCACATGATGCCACCAGGCTTTAAATCAGTCATTTCCTCCTCAATTCAGGTGACCTGGCTTTAGGTCAGGTCCCCCTGGCAGGGGGTTGGAAACAGTAAAGAATCAGATAGAAAGAAAAGAAATTCTTTGGGGAGAACTCTAGAAAAAAGAAAGGGCACAGAAATGAACACAGCCCATTCAGCCAATACAGACTTCGGGTTCAGGACCAGCAGCTCCGTTTTCCAGGTGCTGATACCATCACAGAGCTGCAGCTTAAAACCTTTCCCAGCACCCCACCAGGCTGGAAAGCAGATACTTCTGGGTCCAGAACCCTGCCTCTGGAGAAACAAAAGTCAGTCCAGTCCGCCTGTCAGGCTGTATAACCACTGGGTCAGCCCACCAGGCTGGAAGTGCCACCACCAAAGCTGACGGCCGACTTCTGCCCTGTATTTGAGGTGAGGCCATTTGAGCTGTAAATTCAGAGTTACCCGATAACCAGCTCCTCCTCTCTGGGCACCTTCCTGGGGTCCTGCCAACACCACATCCACCCTAATCTCCGAGCCGGAGGTTTGGGCCGGGAGCTGCCGGCGGGCCCTGAAGGTGCTCGGGCGCCCTCTTGTGGAGGTCGGCTCTAAGGGCAACTCGCAGCCCTTCCTCCTGCCTCCCTCCCCCTCCCCAGCCCGGGGACAGCGCGGGCCTATGTTCAAGAAATCTGACCTTAAGATATATATTTTTAAATTTGTATTTATTTTCTATTTACTTATTTTGAAATATTGGAGTTGACCAAAGACAAAGAGTATTTCTAATCAAAGACAGAAAGAGTAAATGACAGGAGGGAATATGTTCTTTCACGATGCTTTAATCGTCGGGGTGGGTGCGGTTCCTGCTCGGGTCTGTTCTACTCTCACTGTGCGAGCAGGGCGCCGACCTATCTACGTGTTCACACTTTCTCAGTGTGTCAGAGAGAAAGATTTATAATAGGATAGATCCCAGGCTTTGAATCCCAGCTTTTCTTCTTCCAACTTTTCCTCTTCAGTATGTTTATTCGCTCTTGACACTGTTTTTGTAACATGCAGATAATAAAACCCATTTTGTGTAACTTTTAGAATTAAATGAGATAAAATGTCAAGGACGGTATTGGTCAATAGAACTTAAAGAAAATCTCTACCTTTTCCTTTAGCTCCTTTCTCAAAGCAGGTGTTAATTCTTTGTCCAGAATATTTCTCTTCGGGGACTTATATGTTCCTTTTCTCATGTCTTTATCCTCAATCAATTCTACCAACTCCTACATTTATAAACTTACTCATAATTTCCTCACCCTTAAAAATATTTTAAAAAAATTCTCAGTTCCTTGCTTTGACTCCTGATTAAGCAGCAATTCTGTATTTAGCCATCCCTTTTACATGGAACTTTTTGAAAAACTTCACTTGCTGTTTCCTTTTCCCATTCCTTCTTCTATTTACTTATTCGGCTGCACTGGGTCTTGGTTATGACACGCGGGATTCTAGTTCCCTGATCAGGGATGGAAGCCAGGCCCCCTGCTTTGGGAGCATGGATCCTTGGCCACTGGACCGCCAGGGATGTCCCTCCCATTCAACCTTCGGTGGCTCCACCCACTAGACGGGAAACTCCAGTGGCCTCCAGACAGCCAAAGCCAGGGGCTGGCTTCCTTCTTTGATGTCTGAAGACTTGACTGACAGCTCAGTTTTTCTGATTATGTTTATTTGTTATTTGTGGATTGTTCACGACTCATTTTCCTTAGCTTCCCCATTGTAAGGCTTTTCTAATTTGATTCTCCTCCTTCTGCTCTGATGGTTATTTTTGAGTGTCTTTAATTAGTAGCATCTTCTCCTTTAATTATTTTTTTCAAACTAGTATTTCTTCCTTTTCTTTTCCTGCTCCTCCCATGACCTCTTTGAGTCACCTTATGAAGGCTTTACAACTATTCATAGTCATTCATTTTATCCTTACCTCTAGGTACATGGGAGGATTGCATTTTCACCTTCCCTAAAGTCAACAGTGTGTTGAAAAGTAGAGACATAACTCTGCCGACAAGAGTCTGTATGGTTAAGGCTATGGTCTTCCCTGTGGTCACATACGGTTGTGAGAGATGGACTGTAAAGAAGGTAGAATGCCAAATAATTGATGCCTTTGAACTGTGGTGCTGGAGAAGACTCTTCAAAGTCCCTTGGACGGCAAGGAGATCAAACCTGTTAATCTTAAGGGAAATCAACCCTGAATATTCGCCGGAAAGACATGCTGAAGCTGAAGCTCCAGTATTTTGATCCTCTTATGAGAACAGGCAACTCATTGGAAAAGTCCCTGATGCTGGGAAAGATTGAGGGCAGAAGGAGAAGAGGGCATCAGAGGATGAGATGGCTGGATGGCATCACCAATGCAATGGACATGAACTTGGGCAAACTTTGGGAGATGAGGAGCGACAGGGAGGCCTGGTGTGCTACAGTCCACTGGATCACCAAGAGTCAGACATGACTGGGTGACTGAACAACAACAAAGTTGCAAAGAGATCAAACCAATCAATCCTAAAAGAAATCAACCCTGAACATTCATTGGAAAGACTGACCCTGAAGCTGAAGCTCCAATACTTTGGCCACCTGATGCAAAGAGCTGACTCATTGGAAAAGACTCTGATGCTGAGAAAGACTGAGGGCAGGAGGAGAAGGGGATGACAGAGGATGAGATGGTTGGATAGCACCATTGACTCAACCGACATGAGTTTGAGCAAACTCCAGGAGAGAGTGAAGGACAGGGAAGCCTGGCATGCTGCAGTCCATGAGATCACAAAGAGTCGGACATGACTTAGCAACTAAATAACAACAGAGTCGCTCCACATAGAAGCAATCACAGATCCTGTTTATTCTATCTAAACTTAAAAAAAAAAATCTTTCCTGTTAATTCCAACTGAACCTTCCAATCTCACCCAATCTCATTGTGCCAGATGGTCTCTTCATACAAATTCTGCCCTTCCTGGATTCTGTTCTCCACGTCACAGCCAGAATTCCCCTACTTAGAACCATTCCCTTTGCCCTTCAAATGAAATCCTTAACATCACACAGACACTGTGGACTGATCTGTCTGCTCTCCTCTCTCTCACACTTAAGTTCTCTGCTGCAGCCACTCTGACCTCTCCCATTTCCCTCAAACTCCTGTGTTTCTTGACCTGCATCTCAGAATACTGTCCATTCTGACATCTTAAACCTAGAAGTTCCCCTGCCATTTTCCTCTTACTTGACTCATATGACTCCTTTACATCTCAGCCTATACATCATACATCACAATTCCTGATACACAAGAAACAATAAATATTTGTGGCTCAATTCCCTCGATTATTACAGCTGAGACTTCCACCAACTCCGATCCACACTGCTGAAATAGCCTCCAATGTCTTCTGTGTCATTCTTTCCCTTTTAACTACAGTCAGTCCCCTATACACTGGCCTTCAAGTTTCGAACATCAAAGATGCAAATGTGCGTTCCATCAACGTCAGGCATGAGTGCAACTGCAGCTTGCCCTCTGTCTTCTATTGGTAATGACCCTTTAGCTCTGCCATCTTCCACCTCCTCTCCCTCCTCCAGTCAGTAATTCTTCTTGTATGCCAGCTATTGTACTGTACTACTGTACTTTTCAAGGTACTAGGCTGTAAGATTTAAAGTGGTTTTAATTTTTATGTTTTTTATGTATTATTTGTGTGAAAAATATTCTACATCTATTACAGTACAGTACTACATAGCTGATCATGTTAGTTGGGTACCAAGGCTAACTTTGTTGACTTGTGAACACACTCTGAGAACAGAACGCATTCATATGTAGGGACTTACTGTACAGTGTCCTCTATGAAGATGCCAGTTGCCTGGGTTTAATTACTAAGTTTAATGCTCTAGTTTTACCTCTTCCTTCTTTGTTCCCACTTAATTGTATTCTCCAATTTCAGTATAAGTACTTAACACAGTAATTTATTAGATAAATGACTCATCTTTTGATTAACATACTGACGAGTCAGCATAGATCTCATTTACTGAAAATGCCCATCTTTAGTTGCATTTGCCTGATGTCTTATATGATGTTGTTTCAAGAGTCAAATATCATAGTTTCTTATAACGCATATCACAAACTTGGAAAATTCACTTTCTTGATAGCTTCACCAAAGTGTAGAATTTTGCTAAAAATAGATTAAAATGCCAGCATCATGTTTTCCTATCTTTTCAGTCAGTTCAGTTCAGTTGTTCACTTGTGTCCAACTCTTTGCCACCCCATGGTCTGCAGCACACCAGGCTTCCTTGTCCATCACCAACTCCAGGAACTTGTTCAAACTCATGTTCATCGAGTCAGTGATGCCATCCAGCCATCTCATCCTCTGTCGTTCCCTTCTCCTCCTGCCCCCAATCCCTCCCAGCATCAGGGTCTTTCCCAATGAGTCAGCTCTTCACATCAGGTGGCCAAAGTATTGGAGTTCCGACTTTAGCATCAGTCCTTCCAAAGAATATTCAGGGTTGATTTCCTTTGGCTGGTTTGATCTCCTTGAAGTCCAAGAGACTCTCAAGAGTCTTCTCCAACACCACAGTTCAAAAGCATCAATTCTTCAGCACTCAGCTTTCTTTATAGTCCAACTCTCACAGCCATACGTGACTACTGGAAAAACCATGGCTTTGACTAGATGGACCTTTGTTAGCAAAGTAATGTCTCTGCTTTTTAGATTGCTGTCTAGGTCGGTCATAGGTTTTCTTCCAAGGATCAAGCATCTTTTTAATTTCATGGCTGCAGCCACCATCTGCAGTGATTTTGGAGCCCAAGAAAATAAAATCTGTCACTGTTTCCATCGCTTCCCCATCTAGTTGCCATGAAGTGATGGGACCAGATGCCATGATCTTTGTTTTTTGAAGGTTGAGTTTTAAATCAGCTTTTTAACTCTCCTCTTTCACCTTCATCAAGAGGCTCTTTAGTTCTTTGCTTTCTGCTCTGTTTTCTGCATATCTGAGGTTATTGATATTTTTCCCAGCAATCTTGATCCCAGTTTGTGCTTCATACAGCCTAGCATTTCGTATGATGTATTCTGCATATAAGTTAAATAAGCAGGGTGACAATATACAGCTTTGACATACTCCTTTCCCAATTTGGAACTAGTCCATTGTTCCATGTCCAGTTCTAACTGTTGCTTCTTGACCTGCATACAGATGTCTCAGGAGGCAGGTAAGGTGGTATAGTATTCTCATCTCTTTAAGAATTTTCCACAGTTTGTTGTGATCCACACTGTCAAAGGCTTTGGCATAGTCAATAAGGCAGAAGTAGATGTTTTTCTGGAACTCTCTTGCTTTTTTGATGATCCAGTGGATGTTGGCAATTTGATCTCTGATTCCTCTGCCTTTTCTAAATCCAGCTTGAATATCTGGAAGTTCACAGTTCATGTACTGTTAAAGCCTCACTTGGAGAATTTTGACCATTACTTTGCTAGTGTGTGAGATGAGTGCTATTGTACAGTAGTTTGAGCATTCTTTGGCATTGCCTTTCCTTGGAATTGGAATGAAAACTGACCTTCTCTAGTCCTGTGGCCATTGCTGAGTTTTCCAAATTTGCTGGCATATTGAGTGCAGCACTTTCACAGCATCATCTTTTAGGATTTGAAATAGCTCAGCTGGAATTCCATCACCTCCACTAGCTTTGTTCATAGTGATGCTTCCTAAGGCCTACTTGCCTTTGCACTCCAGGATGTCTGGCTCTAGGTGAGTGATCACACCATCGTGATTATCTGCGTCGTGAAGATCTTTTTTGTGTAGTTCTTCTGTGTATTCTTGCCACCTCTTCTTAATATCTTCTGCTTCTGTTAGGTCCATACCATTTCTGTCCTTTATTGAGCCCATCTTTGCATGAAATGTTCCCTTGGTATCTCTAATTTTCTTGAAGAGATCTCTAGTCTTTCCTATTCTATTGTTTTCCTCTATTTCTTTGCACAGGTCCCTGAGGAAGGCTTTCCTATCTCTCCTTGCTATTCTTTGGAAATCTGCATTCAGATGGGTCTATCTTTCCCTTTCTTGTGGCTCAGCTGGTAAAGAGTCCTCCTGCAATGGGGGAGACCTGGGTCCGATCCCTGGGTTGGGACGATGCCCTGGAGAAGGGAAAGGCTGCCCACTCCAGTATTCTGGTCTAGAGAATTCCATGGACTGTATAGTCCATGGGGTCACAAAGAGTTGGACACACCTGAGCAACTTTCTTGTCTTTTGGCTGCCACTAAATCACAGTTTAGTATCATCAAAGTTATACTGAATTTTACACATCTTACTTTACAGGCAAATTTGTGAACTTAACTCCTTTACAATAGGTACAAGATCTAATAGTAAACTGCCCAAAAGGATGGATAATTTATATTGCTACTTTAAACAAAAGAAGCAATAAAACAATGACTTATGAGAATAAGCTACACTGAGAAATTAAAAGAAATGATACACTGGAAACCAATGAAAATTACACTAAATAAAGTCAGAAAAGTAGAACACATCATCTTTATGCCTCTATATTTAAATAAATACTTACATAGTAGGGAATAAATTGTTCAACAGAAAATTCTTAGAGAGCAGAATGTTTTGTAAAATAAATACATGATGACAATTTCTCAGAAATATATAAGCATTTTTTAAAAGGCTAATAAGTCTTTTCCAAATATACAGGAATATTTTTGCCATCTAAAAGCATTAGGATTGTCAGCTAAGACGACTCAAGTGGGATCTAAGTGAAACTTTCTCCTGGTGTCTAATTCATCAAATTCAGGTTATTAAGGTATTTATTTCAGAAGTAGGTTTCATTGTGTAAAGATTTCTGCCTTTCCCTAACTTCAAATATCAGTATATTTGCATTATCAAGGATATAAAGATAAAACATGTTGATATCCTTGTGGTCTGGGATAACAATTAATGTTTTTTTCTGTTTGCGTAGAATTAATTTGTTTATTTTCAAATTGGTATGAAATCAAATAACTTTGTCTTGTTTCTATGTCTTTTATAAAGTTAAGGACAATTGAAATAATAGTTACATGGCAAGAATATATATGACCATAAAGAATGGCAAAAGCATTACTTTATTTTATTTATTTATTTTTGGCTCCTCCACGTGTGATGTGGAATCCAACTAGAGACCAAACCCACGCCCCCTGCAGTGGAAAAGTGGAGTCTTAACCACTGGACCGCCAGGGAAGTCCCCCAAAGCATTAATTTAGAATTTATTTTTTTAAAGAATTTTGTGGACTTCCCTGGTGGTACAGTGGATAAGAATCCACCTGCCAGTGCGGGGAATACAAGTTCGATCCTTATCCGGAAGATTCCACATGCTGCGGAGCAAGTAAGCCCCTGCTCCACAAATACTGAGTGCGCCTCCTCGAGACCTAAAGCCGCAACTCTGAGCCGGAGCGCTGCAAATGCTGAAGCCTGTGCGCGTGCCTAGTCTGCTCTGCAACAAGCGGAGCCACCACTGTGAGAAACCCGACCACAAAGAAGAGCAGCCCTCACTCACTGCAGTTAGAGAAACTCCCCGTGCAAAATCCAGGACCCGGCACAGCCATAAATAAATAAAAGGAATTTTGTAGTAATAAAAAGAAGAGAGAATGCTGCGGGTCATATATTGTAGACACCATTTTAGTAAAATTTCTGAGAAGGCATGAATGAGTCTACATTACCTAATGGTATGGTATAACCAAGCATTTATCAAAATAAAAATGAGGCCCATATACATACAAAATCAACTCTCTATAGCCCCAAATTAACTCTTGAATGGTAGTAAGGCTCTTAATAACATTTTAAGTGCATAGCTATTACAAACCCATTTGATATTTCTTTTAATTGCCATGATGCTAATGAATATAGTTTGTATTCAAACTGAGGTCACAAGTACTACTACAGCAGTTTCAATATAATTCGGCCTTAGTTAAGAAGAAGTAAATGGATATATAAAATTACATGTTATCAGGAAGGAGGGAAAAAAACAATTAACAGCAAAACATTAGTTTTGAATTCATGAGGTCTCTAATGTTGGATTTTCAACATTTCAAAAAAAACAGCAAACATTAGTTTTTTAAAATAGCAAATGAAAGGTTTGTATTAAATTGTGTTCTTTCTTCTCCGGACATGTACAGAATACAATAATACAGGAAAACTTGCTATATCACCCACTACTTTTCCTTGCCTCAGCTGTTCTACGGGTCAATTAGCCTGGAAAATAGAAACTGGGATGCAAAAAATGATTCAGAAGGAGAGGCTGAATTTCACTTTACAATATTTAGTCTATGAAAAGAGTTTTAAAAATACCACAGAAGTGAGGTGAAAGTCGCTCAGTCATGTCCGACTCTTTGTGACTCCATGGACTATACAGTCCATGGAATTCTCCAGGCCAGAATACTGGGGTGGGTAACCTTTCCCTTCTCCAGGGGGGTCTTCCCAAACCAGGAATCGAACCCAGGTCTCTGGCATTGCAGACGGATTCTTTACCAGCTGAGCCACAAGGGAAGAACTAGGCCAATATATTTTAGCTGAAGGAACAGGTAGCTGTGTATGCTATTTTATTTCGACTGACCAGACAAATTCTAATGTTCCCTTTAATTTTTTACTACATTGGAGGACTGACACTTGAAAATCCAGCATTAGAGACCTCATGCCATGAAATCAAGATGGTATTTTTCAATGTACAGGTCATAGAACGACCCCTGGATGTTTGGTAAAAACAAACATTCGTGTGCCTCAACCAAGTTCTACCAAGACAGAATCACGAGAATCAGCATTTTGACAAGCAACCTGAAAATTCTGACATACACATTTATTTTAAGAGCTCCCCAGGTGGCTTAGCATGAAAGAAATTGCCTGCCAGTGCAGGAGACACAGTAGATGCAGGCTTGATTCCTGGGTCGGGAAGATGCCCTGGAGAAAACGGCAACCCACTCCAGTATTCTAGGCTGGAAAATTCCATGGACAGAGGAGCCTGGAGGGTTAGAGTCCACGGGGATGCAAAGAGTATAAATATTACCTCATCCAACCTTATCCAACCTTCAGGCAGTTTCTTTTTTTGTAAGAAGTGTATTTATTTAGAGAGAAACACACTTCACAGAGTATGAACCATCTCAGAAGGTGAGAGAGGCCCAGCATGTGTGCATGCTCAGTAGCTAAGTCATGAGAAGTAAAGGTGGACAGAAAAACAGCTGTAGGGACCTTAAGGACTTATTGCCCCCAGCCATGGTTCTCAGGACTTCCCAGGTGGCACCAGCGGTAAAGAATCTGCCTGCCAACGCAAGCTATGCAAGAGACATGGGTTTGATCCCTGAGTGGGGAAAATCTCCTGGAGTAAGAAATGGCAACCCATTCACTCCAGTATTCTTGCCTGGAGAATCCCATGGACAGCCTGGTGGGCTACAGTCCGTGAGGTCACAGAGAGTCCCACACTGAGCACACAAGCTGAGCACAGCACGCTGCTGCTGCTGCTAAGCCACTCAGTCGTGTCTGACTCTGTGAGACCCCGTGGACTGCAGCCCACCAGGCTCCTCTGTCCATGGGATTCTCCAGGCAAGAGTACTGGAGTGGAGTGCCATTGCCTTCTCCATGGTTCCTGCTAAACCACTTTTCACCACAGCCCAAAGGACCATTCATCTTCTGTCTCTCAGACTCTTATTTAGTCTCTTTTGACAAACTCAAACTGCCTTTTGACATTTTTAACAAACCATCACTTTAACATCCCAGCCATGGTCTCGACTTCTTCTTTCTCCAAATAGCAGAAGCACTAATTGTCTGAACCAATCAATTTCCTATTTTACAGATTTTACTTTCTTAGAGTTCATAGGCTACATTTGTCTGTAACTTTAGCACAAGGCTTTGCACAGAAAAGCAAACACTGAAAGATGAACTCCCCAGGTCGGTAGATGTCTAACATGCTACTGGAGATCAGTGGAGAAATAACTCCAGAAAGAATGAAGACACTGAGCCAAAGCAAAAACAACACTCAGTTGTGGATGTGACTGGTGATGGAAGTAAAGTCCGATGCTGTAGAGGGCAATATTGCATAGGAACCTGGAATGTTAGGTCCATGAATCAAGGCAAATTGGAAGTGGTCAGGCAGGAGATGGCAAGAGTGAACACCAACATTTTAGGAATCAGCAAACTAAAATGGACTAGAATGGGTGAATTTAACTCAGATTACCATTATATCTACTACTGTGGGCAAGAATCCCTTAGAAGAAATGGAGTAGCCCTCATGGTCAACAAAAGAGTTGTAGTTGAAATGCACTACTTGGATGCAATCAGAGAAATGACAGAATGATCTCTGTTCGTTTCCAAGGCAAACCATTCAATATCACAGTAATCCAAGTCTATGCCCCAACTAGTAATGCTGAAGAAGCTGAAGTTGAATGGTTCCATGAAGAACTACAAGACCTTCTAGAACTAACACCCCAAAATGATGTCTTTTTCATTATAGGGGACTGGAATGTAACAGTAGGAAGTCAAGAAATACCTGGCTGCTGCTGCTGCTAAGTCACTTCAGTCGTGTCCAATTCTGTGCGACCCCATAGACGGCAGTCCACCAGGCTCCTCTGTCCCTGGGATTCTCCAAGCAAGAATACTGGAGTGGGTTGCCATTTTCTTCTCCAGGGGATCTTCCCAACCTAAGGATTGAACCCAGGTCTCCTGCGAAAGGCAAAGAAGAAAAGGAAAGATATACCCATTTAAATGCAGGGTTCCAAAGAATAGCAAGGAGAGATAAGAAAGCCTTCCTCAGTGGTCAGTGCAAAGAAATAAAGGAAAACAATAGAATAGGAAAGACTAGAGATTTCTTCCAGAAAATTAGAGATACCAAAGGAACATTTCATGCAAAGATGGGCTCAATAAAGGACAGAAATGGTATGGACCTAACAGAAGCAGAAGATATTAAGAAGAGGTGGCAAGAATACACAGAAGAACTACACAAAAAAGATCTTCACGACCCAGATAATCATGATGGTGTGATCACTCACCTAGAGCCAGACATCCTGGAGTGCAAAGGCAAGTAGGCCTTAGGAAGCATCACTATGAACAAAGCTAGTGGAGGTGATGGAATTCCAGCTGAGCTATTTCAAATCCTAAAAGATGATGGTGTAAAAATGCTACACTTGATATGCCAGCAGATTTGGAAAACTCAGCAATGGCCACAGGACTGGAAAAAGTCAGTTTTCATTCCAATTCCAAAGAAAGGCAATGCCAAAAAAGTGCTCAAACTACTGCACAATTGCACTCATCTAACACGCTGGTAAAATAATGCTCAAAATTCTCCAAGCCAGGCTTCAACAGTACATGAACCATGAGCTTCCAGATATTCAAGCTGGATTTAGAAAAGGCAGAGGAACCAGAGATCAAATTGCCAACATCCATTGAATCATCGAAAAAGCCAGAGAGTTCCAGAAAAACATCTATTTTGACTATTTTGCTTTATTGACTATGCCAAAGCCTTTGACTGTGCAGATCACAATAAACTGTGGAAAATTCTTCAAGAGATGGGAATACCAGATCACGTGACCTGCCTCTTGAGAAATCTGTATGTAGGTCAGGAAGCAACAGTTAGAACTAGACATGAAACAACAGACTGGTTCCAAATTGGGAAAGAAGTACGTCAAGGCTGTATATTGTCACTGTGCTTATTTAACTTCTATGCAGAGTACATCATGAGAAACACTGGGTTGAAGCACAAGCTGTTATCAAGACTGCCGGGAGAAATATCAGTAACCTTGGATATGCAGATGACACCCTTATGGCAGAAAGTGAAGAAGAACTAAAGAGCCTCTTGATGAAAGTGAAAGAGGAGAGTGAAAAAGCTGGCTTAAAACTCAGCATTCAGAAAACTAAGATCATGGCATCTGGTCCCATCACTTCATGGGAAATAGATGGTGAAACAGTGGAAACAGTGACAGACTTTATTTTGAGGGGCTCCAAAATCACTGCAGATGGTGACTGCAGCCATGAAATAAAAAGACACTTTTCCTTGGAAGAAAAGTTATGACCAACCTAGATAGCATATTAAAAAGCAGAGACATTACTTTGCCAACAAAGGTCCATCTAGTCAAAGTTATGGTTTTTCCAGTGGTCATGTATGGATGTGAGAGTTGGACTAAAAAGAAAGCTGAGTGCCGAAGAATTGATGCTTTTGAACTGTGGTGTTGGAGAAGAGTCTTGAGAGTCCCTTAGACAGCAAGGAGATCCAGCCAGTCCATTCTAAAGGAAATCAGTCCTGAATATTCTTTGGAAGGACTGATGCTGAAGCTGAAACTGCAATATTTTGGCCACCTGATGCAAAGCACTGACTCATTGGTAAAGACCCCAGTGCTAGGGGAGATTGAAGGTGAAAGGAGAAGGGGACGACAGAGGATGAGATGGTTGGATGGCATCACCAACTCAATGGACATGAGTCTGAGTAAATTCCAGGAGTTGGTGATGGACAGGGAGGCCTGGCGTGCTGCAGTCCTTTGGAGTCTCAAAGTATCGGACACGACTGAGTGACTAAACTGAACTGAACTGAACTTGCACAGAAAAAGTATTTAAATCTTCAAAATATTAATTGTCTTGCTTATAACTCTTTTCTGTAAGCAAATCCCTACAACACTGACTTCAGTACAACACTGACTCCAAACAGCCCACTGGTCGCTAACAGAATGCTACTTCCAAAGTTGCTTAATATTACAAAAAAAAAATCGATATATCATTTGCTATTTATTAACTCCTTAAGTGTGTCAAGTCCTAGAATAAGCACTAAGTACATTACCACATTAAATTTTCACAATCATTCTGAAATGGGCGTTATGATCTTTATTTGACTGAAGAAAGACATTGGAAACTGAGGCAGAGGAGTTACCTGAGGAGCAGCAAGGCTGAAAAGTGAGAACCTATGTTTCTCTGACTCAAAGCATGCGCGTTATCTCCACTATGTTATACTAGAGACAGAGAGATTTGGTGTTCTCTCATGATGTCGAACTTACTGCCAAGAACCCCAGAATGTATGGGTCTTGCAATAAAGATACTTCCAGTATACTGTTTGTAACTCTCTATTTTCTAAACTCCTAATGTATACACATACACATCCTAAAAGTAAGCCATTGTGAAAAAAGAAATTTAGAGAGGATTTTTTGAGACCAACAGATACTGTTCAATGACTACAGACAGCAAAAAGCTTTAAACTATCACTATTCTCTATGCTACTTACCTGCAGACAGCCTAAAGACAACTGAAGAACTCAAAGGGAATGACTTGAAAGTTCACAAGGAGCTCTGACAAGCTTTTGCCCAAAGCAATTACTGACCATTAAATGCCGGAAGAATTCACATACACATATATGCATAAAAAGTTGAAAAAAATCTATACAGACAATGAAATGTTTTTCATACATTCTTAGCTTCCTTACCCAGAAAACAGACCACGAGATTCCATTTCCGTTTCATAGCTGCCAGCACTTTGAAGACTGGACTGTTCAGAGAATAAACCACACCTGTTGGATTGTTTCGGTCATTCCAATCACCAGCTAATACAGTAATGAAAAGTAACACTCCCTCTCGGCCTGCCTGAGGCGTTCAGCGTCAACAGCTTGCCGGAATAATGACATGCTGTTCACGTGGCGGCGGCATTGTAAATGTGCTGGTCACTGGGTTGCAACCCACCAGGGTTCTCTACATCTGCACATAGTGAGACACTGGTCCATACTTGGTGCTCTGTGAGGAGAAAAATGCCACAAGGATGGGTTTTTAGTATGCAAAGGCATCTTCAAATGTCAGAAAATAAGTGAACTACACTTTCACTTTTACAGTGTTTTCCCTGAACTGCTATAGAACAGTCAAGGACAGTAAGCCTTAAAGTACCCCTACTCTCTTCTCATGGGCTTCTCTGGTGGCTGAGATGGTAAAGAATCCCCAACCAGGAAGATTCCACATGCCACAGAGCAACTAAGCCCGTACACCAGAACTATTGAGCCTGTGCTCAAGAGCCCAGGAATTGCAACTACTGAGCCCACGAGCCGAGATTACTGAAGCCTGAGCGCCCTAGAACCTGTGCTCCACAGCAGGAAAGGCCACTACAATGGAAGCAGCCCCTGCTCACTGGAACTAGAGAACAGCCCAACCAGCAACAGAGACCCAGGGCAGCCAGTAAATAAATAAATAAAATTAGTTTTATTTTCATGTCAAGGTATGGCAAAACCAATACAGAATTGTAAAGTAAAATTAAAAAAAATAATAAAAATAAAAGAAAAAAAAAGCTTTTTTAAGTGTTATTATAAACCCATGATGATATCTTTTTTTTTTAATGTAGATATATGTTCTAACTCTGTCCACTGACAAAGTCCCCAAACAAGGACCAACCTCTGGCCCCAGATTATCACCACTCAGTATGATTTTCTATTAAGAGAAAACTAAGCTCCTGGAGACGGAGAAGGCAATGGCACCCCACTCCAGTACTCTTGCCTGGAAAATCCCATGGATGAAGGAGCCTGGTAGGCTGCAGTCCATGGGGTCGCTAAGAGTTGGACATGACTGAGCGACTTCACTTTCACTTTTCACTTTCATGCACTGGAGAAGGAAATGGCAACCCACTCCAGTGTTTTCGCCTGGAGAATCCCAGGGACGGAGGAGCCTGGTGGGCTGCCGTCTATGGGGTCACACAGAGTTGGACACGACTGAAGCGACTTAGCAGCAGCAGCAGCAGCAAGCTCCTGGAGAAATGGCTGATTCCAGGGCTGGAAATGGTAAAAGGTGTCTGGAACATATTGTCATATTAGAAACAAATAAATTACTGGAGACAGACGACCATTCAAAAATCCCCAGGGTCAAAGAAGAAAGATTTTAATTAACATGAATGAGAATTTTCTGCAACGTATTAAAATACATCAAGGTTATTTAATTATGAGTTCACTGAAAAAAAATTTTTTTGAAAGATGCTAGGTAACTAACACATTATTTTGAATATATGAATGTGGTATATGAAGGCAAAAAAATACAGCATTAAGTCCAAGTTACCTACACGAACTGTAATATAACTAAATATTTAGCATAACTAGATACTCCCTTTATAAAAACATTTCAGCTTATAAATAAAGGTTAAATGATAAGTTAGAGTGTTATCATTTTGTAACTTGTAAAAAGTTAGTAGAATTTAAGGAGAATTGGGCTTCCCTGGTGACTCAGCAGTAAAGAATCTGCCCGCCAATGCAAGAGACGCAGGTTCAATCCCTGGGTGGGGAGAATCCCCTGGAGAAGGGGATGGCAACACACGTCAGTATTCTTGCCTGGGAAGTTCCATGGACAGAGAAGCCTGGCAGGCTACAGTCCACAGGGTCGCAAAGAATCGGAAGCAACTGAAGTGATTGAGCATGCACCCGCACAAGGAGGATTGCTCACGTCTGCTAACCACAGCCACAAGTGAAACGAGAAGAGGTGTGTCTCATGGGTTTGGGACAGGAGAGCCGGTACCCACACCACAGTGAAGCAGTGCAGACACAAATCAGACGTGGATTTCACCAAGCTTATAGCCCTACCTAAAGGACAGGTAAAGTACCCACCAGCCAGTGCACAAGATGCAAGAAACAAGGGTTCAAGGCCTGGATCGGGAAGATCCTCTAGAGGAGGAAATGGCAACCAGCTCACATACAAATCCTGGGATAATCTCATGGACAGAGGAGACTGGAGGGCTACAGTCCGAGGGGTCGCAAAGAATCAGATGCAACTGAGCACACAGGAATGAATAGTCCTGCCTGCCAACTGCTAGAAAATACAGGGGGGAGGGGAACACGTTGAAGTGAACCAAAGGAAAACAATCAACAAGATCCGTGCTGCGGAAAACCATATACATCCTATAACCTAGTTTTCCAACAGGTAAGCAATACATTACAAGGGAAGAGAGGCAGAAAGAGACTGACAGGGACTTCTCTGACAGTCCGGTGGTTAAGAATTCCCCTTGCAATGCAGAGGATTCAGGTTCAATCCCTGGTCAGGGAAATAAGATCCCACATGCCATGGAGTAACTAAGCCTGCACGCTGTAACCACTGAGCACACCCACCACAACTAGAGAGTTCCTGTGCCACAACGAAGGATCCCACATGATCCAACCAAGACCCAACACAGTCAAATGAATAAATGAAAGAAAGAGAGAGAGAACTACAGATGAAAAGAGAAAACCTGAACTGGGGTCTTCCTGTTTCAGAAAATGGGAACCTCATTCTTCCAGTTCCCAAGACAACAGCCTTGGAGTCACTGTTAACCCTCCTCATGCTTCTGCCTCCACCTGCAGCCTGTCAGTGACTCCCCTCTGCTCTGTGTCCTCAGAATCTGAGCTCTCCTCATCCCATTCCCCACCACCACTCTGGTCAAAGCCCCTAGGGCCCCTCACCTGCATCCAAGGGGAACCTCTAACCAGCCCCCTTTTTTCATCCTGAACTCTGATGCCTACCATCAAGACAGCAGCCAGGCTGAGAATTTTCAAGTACAAGTCAGATTCTAACACAGCTCAAAGTCTTCACGGGTATGGCACCTGGTCTCATCCACAGTCCAAGTCTAGTTCTTAAAACAGCCCGAGGCCCTCAGCAATGTGGCTCCTTCTTGCCACCTGCTAACCTCCCCCTTGCTCCTCAGGCTCTGGCCACCCTGACCTCCTTGAGTTTCTCAAACAGATCAGGCAGCCCCTCCTTGGAGACTCACGCTTGCTCTTTCCTGTGTCTAGAGCCATCTTTCCTCATATCTCCTCGCCCCTCCCTTCCCTTGCAGATCTGAGCTCCAGAGTCAACCATTCCTTCATGAGTCCCACCCTTATCACACCTGCTCTCCGTCTACCTGCCCACTGGTAAATTATTTTTTACTTTACTTTATTTTTGGCTGCGCTGGGTCTCCGGTGCTCTGCGTGGGTCTTCTGTAGTGGCAGCGAGCGGGGCTGTCCTTCCACTGGCTTCCCATCGCAGTGGCTTTTCTTGCTGAGGGGCATGGCTTCAGTAGTTTCAGGACATGGGCTTCAGTCGCTCCACAGCATGCAGGATCTTCCCGGATCAAGGACTGAACCCACGTCCCCTGCATTGGCAAGCAGACTCTTATCCACTGGACCACGAAGGAAGTCCTAAACTAGTTTTTGATGTCTGTCTCCCTCTATTAGAAGGAACGAAAACAGGGACTTTTTTCAATACTACATGCACAGTGCTAAGAACGGTAACTGACACATAGTAGGGCTTCAGAAATGTTAGTTGAATAGAAGCATGAATTGACAAAAATAGAGTACAAATACTTGATCTGGGGACTTCTGAAAATCATTTTGGTTCAAGTTCTGCAGAGACTGTTTTGAGGGACTCTGGACAGACCCTTCCTTCCTAGGAGCTAGAATTTACCTTCATTGATTACAACACTCTTCTCTACCAGAATGCGTTACCAGCTCGCTGTTCTTAAATCATTTAAAACAAGTTCATCTATGGTTACCCTGTAGTCATTTTCTATAGGATAATGATTTTTCCAGTTTTATTTTTGGCCTGATCAGAACTGCCATTCGGGGACTTCCCTGGTGGTCCAGTGGTTGGGAGTCCACTTTCCAATACAGGGGACACAGGTTCAATCCCTGGTCAGGGATGATCCCACATGCCATAGAGCAACGGAGCCCATGCACTCTGGAGTCACAACTAAGACCCAAAGCAGCCAAAAATAAATAAATAGTAATTAAAAAAAAAGAACTGCCTTCCTTTAGCTGCTCTGATACAGCAAGAAAAGCTCCAAGATATTTTGGTAATTCACTCACTTTCTGACATGATTCTGAACTGATTGTCATTCAGATCCAGGCCCGCAGGTTTACCTTCACCTAATTAAAAATTCATTAATTGAATTAGGTTGGGATAAGGATAGGGAATAATAAATCTGACTCCATATTAGATCTGTTTCTTTTACTTTAACCTTTGTTTTCTGTTGCTTTTGCTACACGTTAATCACTAAAGGGATGTTGTCTATTTTAAAATTTACATGATAGCCCATCTCTGAGAAGCCCCCCATGCCTGAAGGTTAAACTAAAATACCTTTGTTCAGCTCAAAGGAAACATCCTGATCTAGCCCACCTGTGAATGGCTGCAGGAAAGAAGAAATTAACACATCTCCTCCCCACTCAGGCCAAAATTGGGACATCTTTGCAACAACTTTTACTGGTCTTCTTACTTTGCCTCCTCACCTGCCCCTCCATCCAGACCCCAGCAAGACGGTTCTCTAGGACCCTAGCCTGCCATCTTAGAGGACTTTTATTTACTAACATGCAGTTCTCTGGGTTTCCCAGGTGGCTCAGCGGGTAAAGAATCCACCTGCAATTCAGGGGACACAGGTACGATCCCTGGGTCGAGAAGATCCCCTGCAGGATGGCATGACAACCCACTCCAGTATTCTTGCCTGGAGAACCCCACGGACAGAGGAGCCTGGTGGGCTACAGTCCAGAGGGTCACAAAGAGCTGGACACGACTGAAGCGACCGATCACACACGCTCAGAGAGGATCCACTGAGCACCAGATCAGTTAGGATGTGTCTGGCTTCAAGTAACAGTAAATCCAAATGAAAGGTTTAAACAATAAGAATAGTGCAGGACCTCATGTTAAATGAAACTCAGAGGTGGGGAAATTCCCAAGTGGGTTGACCGAGAGACTCACTGATCCCATATTTTAAGTGCAAGAGAAAGCTACTGGAGGATTTTCAAAACATTTTCTAAAGTGTTTGCATTTTGAAAGTTCTTTCTGGCTGCTGTGCAGACATTGTATGCAGTGGTGGTGTGGGGAGGGTGGCAACAGAGGAAACAATAGTGAGGTTTTCACCATAATTCAGGGGCAAAGATGGCAGCTCAAGTTTGAGATGCTTATCAAAAATCTCCGTGGATGTGTGAAGTAGGCAATTGGATATGAGTGTTCAGAGCTCAGTGGAGAAGACGGGCTGCAGACACAGTTGGTTCTGATCAGTACATAGACTGTATCTAACACTAACTGAGTGAGAGCACCTGCAAAGAGGTGGATAGATGGCGAAGGGTACAGGATAGATATCTGGGGCATTCAGACACTTCCAGTTGAAGCAGAGGAAGAGGCCAGCCACAGGGATGGGGTAGAACAATGGAACAGACGGGTGAGAGCAGAAGTCATGGAACCCCGGCAGACAACAAGTCATAATGAAGGTCTGGTCAGGACTTACCTGGCCATTCAGTGATTAAGACTCCGTGCTCCCAATGCAGGGACACGGGTTCAAGTACTGGTCAGGGAACTAAATCCCACATGCAGCACAGCCAAAAAAAAAAAAAAAAAAAGAAGGTCTGGTCAACTGGGCCAATAACAATTGAGAAGTAAGATAAAAAAGGACAGAACAATGATCACCAGACTTGACAATCATAACCATTGGCGGCCTTGAGAAAAGACATCCTGGTAGAGAAGTGGGGAGAAAAGATAAGTAGAGTGGGTTGAGAACAGAAAAGGATATGAAATGAGTCACAGAAGACCTGTGCTTTCCAATATGGTAGCACTGGCCGCATGTGGCTAATTCACTTAAAAATTCACTCCTTGGGGACACTAGCCACATTGCAAATGCTTGACAGCCACATGAGGCTAGTAGCCACCAAATTATACAATGCAGAGACAGAGTATTCCCATCATCTCAGACAGTTCTGATGGACAGCACTGCTATGACAAAAATTTTATGACGTGGATGTGGATGCACCTGTAGGGTAAATTCCACAGCACTGGCGGTGGGGTTGGGCAAAGAATCACAGGTCTTTGTCTTGAGCAAATGAGTGGAGAGAGTGCATTTCTTGGAATAGAGAAGCTGGGATAACAGGTTGTGGGGAAATCAGATGTTCTATCTGGGATGTATTAAGTTTGAGATGAACTTCCCTGAGGACTCAGCTTGTAAAGAATCCTCCTGCAACACAGGAGCCACAGGAGACTTGCATCCTAGCAAATACAACCAGTGAAATCCATGGTGGACTTCTGACCTCTATAACTGTAAGATAATACTTCTTTTTTTGGCTGCCCCATGTCACATGTGGGATCTAAAATACCAATCTGATATATAACTCCCTTGCGTAAAATGGTGTTTTCCAATTCCTATAAGACAGCAAATACATTCCTTAACTTGGCCTACAAGGCATCCCTATTTGGGCCTGGAGTCCCACTCAAGCCTCTCCTTTAGAATTCCACACCCTCTGCCTCCTTTAGGCCTTTGCATATTTTATTTCCCTATCTAGAACATTCTTCCCACCCACCACCCTTTATCTTCCCTTGCTGACCCTTACTCCTCCTTTAGGCCCCATCTGGTATGCTATTTCCTCTGGCAAATTTCCCAGACCCCTAGACCAGTTAGATGCTTCTGCATAGAGGGGCCCTAGATACCCTCTCCTGTGGCACCATCTAATTGCCATCTCCACTTCCAGGCACCCAGGGCTCTAGAACTCAACTCGCCTAGCACAGCACCTGACATGCAGGAATGTTTGAAAGACAGGGATTAAAAATGAAATAGACACCATTCAAAATGGCTTAAGTGGTTCAGTTAGGATATATGGGAGACTGGAGAGATCCTTAAGAAACTCTCCCAAGTCAGTTTTATTTTATACTTTTCATATTTATTTGGCAGCGTCAGCTTAGTCACAGCACGTGGGATCTTCGTTGTGTCATTGCACGATCCTTCATTGCAGTGCAGGGAGTCTCTCATGGGGCCACAGCTCCAGAGCCAGAGGGATTCAGTAGCTCCATGGCATGTGGGATCTTAGTTCCCTGACCAGGGATCAAACCCGAGTCCCTTGCATTGCAAGGCGGATTCTTAACCACTAAGGCACCAGGGAAGTTCCCCAAGTCAGTTTTAGTCCCTGGGAATGTACTCATTCTCCCTGACACGCAGGCAGAGGGCAGGGCCAGGTTGCAGTTCCATGCTGTTTTGCTGAGTTATTTGAAATAGACCGCCATCTAGTCTTGAACTCTTGCATTTCTATAAGAATCTGTCTAACTTTTAGAGGTGATCACTTCAATAAGGGCTTCCCTGGTGGCTCAGATTGTAAAGAATCTGCCTGCAATGTGGGAGACTCCAGTTCCATCCCTGGATCGGGAAGATCCCCTGGGGATGGGAATGGCTACCCATTCTAATTTTCTTGCCTGGAGAATTCCACGGACAGAGGAAGCTGGGGAGCTATAGTTGTGGGGTCGCAAAGAGTCGGACCCAACCAAGCAACTTTCACACACACATACACACACACACACCCCTCAGTAAATGTTCATGAGAAGTGCTGGGCTTCCTTTCTGTTGGTCTTGTAGCAGTGTTTTTCTGCGAGTTCTTGGTCAACTGTTTTTTTCGTCTTCCTTCCCTTTCCCTTCTAATATCTTTGTATAGATCTTTTTCTGGTTCCTTTTTGATAACTCATCTCCCTTGAGGTGTTTTCTGAACCAGCACTTTGCAGAAGGTTCACTTGGAGGAGGGCCCAGGGCTAGTCAAGGCTTTAATGTGTAGTTATTTCTTTTGCATTTTGAAAAATTAAATTGAGAGAATATATGAAATATAAAATGTATATGTAAGATTAAAGAAAGAAAATAGAACAAAGATCAGTGTGTCTGGAGCTCAGGTAAAAAAATCAGGTGCTATCTCCATCTTGGGGGCCCTTGCAGGGTGCCCACCCTAAAGCAACATAACCCTAAATGTGTGCTTACTAATCCCTGTTATTCCTCATAGATTTTCAGTGTCCTGTTATGTCTACACGTTATATTAAATAGTATCATATATACTTGGACTTTCAAAGACACAGTTTTATGCTTTATATCATCTTCTGTGATTTGCTTTTTTTTTTTGAATGATGTGCCTTTTTCTGAATGATGCCTTCTAACCATTGGAAGGGATAGAACCCATGCCCCCTGAAGGGCAGAATCTTAACCACTGGACCACCACGGATATGCTTTTCTTAGTCAACATCATACTTGAGAGATGGCTCCACGTTGGAGGTGGTAGTGACCCTTGTCACACTCCCTTCAGAATGGCATTCCACTCTACTGACTGTACACAACTGATTTCTCCATTCCTCTGTTGAAGGACCTTTGTGTTGTCCCAGGCACTGCAATGTTATCCATCTAGACTGCCTAGGACAAAATCATCTGGTCCCTGGGACTCCTTTCCAAGAGTCCCACAGGGCTAGCTTCTTGGAGAGGAACTGCTGGGACTTGGGACAGGCCCCAAGTCTGCCCCACCCTGCACACCGGTTTCCAAAGTGACTGTCCTGACCATGCTCCAACCCTCAGAGATGGCTCACTGTTCTATGTCCTTCACATATTTCATATTTTTGTCATTGTCACCAACAGTGAGTAGACAGTGGGAGACATGGGGGAAACTCTCCACACTCCTTTTCTCCACCAAACCATCTTCTGTGTGACTTGAGCATGTGGTTCCTTATTCGTACCCACTCATTTTTTTTCCCTGCAGAGAAGGTGGCTGCATTTCATTCCTGATCTCCCAAGAGAGGTGTCTGCATTTTGTACTGCAGGACGTCCACTCTTTCTGCAGCCCATTCTGCACCCTCCCTCTCCTAGCCCTGTGGATGGTTCCTCTCCTACTTGATTCGTTCAGCACTTCAGCTCTCCCTAGTTTAGTTGAAGACCTTGTTTGTTATCTGGTTTTGGAAAGAAAAGGAAATGCCGACTTAGAGTCACTATTATTAAATGGAAAGACTCCAAGACACCGTTGTTTGGTTTTTTGCCTTTTTGACTATGCTGTGTCTTTGTTGCTGCGCGTGGGCTTTCTCTAGTTGCAGTGAGTGGGGGCTACTCTAATCACAGTGCATGGGCTTCGCATCACAGTAGCTTCTCTTGTCACACAGCCACAGGTTTCAGTAGCTGTGGCATGTGGAATCTTCCCAGACCAGGGATCCAACCTGTGTCCCCTGCATTGGCAGGTGGATTCTTAACCACTGCACCACCAGAGAAGCCCCTCCAAGACTCTTAAAAGCACCAGTTTCTCAGACCAGTCCTAGGTCCCTTACTCTAGGTATTTCCAGATGAGACCCTGAGTATCTGTATGTTTAAAAATCTCTCCAGGTGAGATTCTTTGGCAGTCTAGTGGTTACGACTCTGTGCTTTTTCTGCTGAGGGCATGGGTTCAATCCCTGATTGGGGAACTAAAATCCCACAAACTGTGTGGCCAAATAATAATAATAAAGTGATGCAAAAAAAAAAAAATCCCTCCAGGTGATTTAAGTAGAAAGTCATGTTCAATAGATTTGACACAGAAAAGACTTTCTACCTAAGTCTTATTCTTCCTATAATTTTTTTACTTGAGAACCAATCTTTTACAAGAACTAATCTGTTAGGACATTCCCAAATTTCTTTTTTCCTTTTATATGAAACTTGTCTCTTATTTAATAATTCTTCAACAATCATGCTTCTTAATCTGTATTTGGCCTGAGAGATAAACATTCAATTTTATTTACTCAAATGATTAGGCTTCCATTATAAATTAGCTTGTTAATGACTTGGCCTCTTTGTTACATTCGTTTCCTGGCAACAGGGGAGTCTTCCACATGTTGGCTTGCTTACCCAGAGGATGGAATGAAGGTTTTTTTTAATTTTATTTATTTATTTTTGGCTGTGCTGGATCTTTGCTGCTGCGTGGGCTTTTTTTCCTAGTTGTGGCGATCTGAGGCTACTCTCTTGTGGTCCATGAGCTTCTCTTGTTGCAGAATCCAGACTCTAGGGCACACGGGGGCTTCAGTGGTTGCAGCTCACGGGCTCTAGAGTACAGGCAGGCTCAATAGTTGTGGCACATGGGCTTAAGTTGCTCTGAGACATGTGGGATCTTCCTGGATCAGGGATTAAACCCGCGTCTCCTGCATTGGCAGGCTAATTCTTTACCACTGAGCCACCAGGAAAGCCTCTGAAATGAAATATTAAAGCCCAGTGGCTGCCTGGCACCATCTTGGTTTCCCATTCTTGTATACTGGAGAGGCTGGTCCTGTGAACCCGTGGCTGCTTGTACTATCTGAGTTTGTGAGAAATGAAATCTCAGCCTGTGTCAGGCATAGGACTACGTGCTTAACTTTTGATGTCCCATCAGTTTATCTCTAATTCCTCCTAGAAAGGCAAAAAGTGCCTATCAAAGGAAATACATTCCTAAAGATGTAAACATTTCTTTAAGTATCAATGCCTTCACTTTCTCTGGGCTCAGTTCCTGGAAACAATCACCAGGATCTTTGAATTTCCAGTTACAACAAAACATATCCTGAAAGTGACTCCAGAGAAGGTAAATTGGAGTTTCCTTTGACTGTTGTTGGCTTTTGGCTCCGTTTCTTATGAAAAACAGTAGTCTCCTGATATCCTCAATGGATCGATCCCAGGACCCCACAAATAACAAAACGTGTGGTGGTGGCTCAAGTTTCTTTTATAAAATGGTGCAGTAAGCCAGCCAGTTGTATCTGAGAACTCTGGCCTCTGAGGATTCACCCAATTGATTACGATTGGCTGAATCTACTAATTCAGGACCCAAGGATATGGAGGGTCAACTGTATATACACTTGATTTTTTCTTCTCTGGGATGGACACTCAACTATACAATTACCTATCTTTGCTTCATATATATATATATTCTACTTTTTAAATTAATTTTATTTCTCTATTCATTTTTGGCCATGCTGGGTCTTGGTTGTGGCAAGCTGGTGCTACTGTTCATTGACGTGCATGAGTTTCTCGTTGCGGAGGCTTCTCTCTTGTTCCGGAAGCTTCTCTTGTTGCGGAACATGGGTTCAGTAGCTGTGGTACATGTTGCTCAGCGGCATATGGAACCTTCCTGGGCCAGGGATTGAACCCATGTCACCCACACTGGAAGGTGGATTCTTAACCACTGGACCACCAGGGAGGTCCTACCTTTCTTTCTGATGTAAACCTAAGAGACGTTAATGGCCCACAACATGAAATGTCACTTAGTAAATACTTTCCTGATTCCAGTTTACACTACTTTGGTCAAGGTGGGATGTATGAGTGTGTGGAGAGAGTGAGCACATATAATATTTTCGAACTGGCAGAAAGGGTATTGCTTGTGTGCTAAGTCGCTTCAGTCGTGTCTGACTGCGACCGCATGGACTATGACCCTACAGGTTCCTCTCTCCATGGAATTCTGCAGGGAAGAATACTGGAGTGGGTTGCCATGCCCTCCTCCAGGGGGTCTTCCCGACCCAGGGATCTCTTAAGTCTCCTGCATTGGCAAGTGGATTCTTTACCGCTAGCACCACCTAGGAAGCCCAGAAAGAGTATTAAACATGGTAAAAATGGTAAAATTTACCTTTGGAGCTAGCATAATCCCAAGTCTTTTCTCCTCTCATGCTACCCCTAGGATGCCAGAGGCAGAAACTGGCACTCCTACTGTGGGAACTACCATTGCCTGGCATTTTCTGCCTCCTTCCCTAAAGTCATGTCCACAGGGAGAAGACACCCAGATTAAAGGGGAGCCTCATGATGCTTGGGACAAAACACAAAAATAGTTGTTTGATTTGATGGGTATTCTTAATAGATGGCCACATTGCCTGTGAATTATGTCAATGTTATTACCTCTCTTTTTATTTTCTGTCTGCACCTCGAAGCATGTAGGTTCTTCGTTCCTCAACAACTGATCAACCCAACATTCACTGTGGTGGGCATGTGGAGTCTTAACCACTGGACCACCAGGGACGTTCCAATCTCTCTTTTTATTCTTTTCTCTCATTTCTATCTGTCTATCAGCTATCTGCCTCTCTCACTCTCTCTTTTTTTTTAATACTTACTTATTTGGCTGCACCAGGTCTTAGTTGCAGCATGTGGGATCTTTAATTGCAGCATGCCAACTCTTAGTTGCAGCACATGGGATCTAGTTCCCTGAACAAGGATCAAACCTGGGCCCCCTGCATTGGGAAAGCAGAGTCTTAGCCACAGGACCACCCTGGAAGTACCTCTCTCTTTTGTATCCTAGAGTTTTTAATCTGTTTCTATAAGAACTGAAAGAGGGTAACAGAATTTTGGTTTTCACTTAATAACTCAAGAAGTTGAACTTGAAGGCTAAAAGTACATTTCTGGTTCTGTGAATTATCTGCCCTTGACCATTTTTGTTTCTATTTTCCTTTTTTTAATCTCTATTATGTAATACTGTTGATTGTAGAAAATCAGTAAAAATGAAAAAGTTAAGCAGTAGAAAAAAGTGGAAGTTGCCTAAAATCACCCAATGCTGAAATTTTCTCATCCTCCTCTGCCTCCTCCTCCTCCATCTCTGCCTTCTTTTTTTTTTTCTGCATCTTTTTAGTAATATTAATATTAAGGATACCAGACAGGTGCACAGGAATGTAAGTACTGCCTTTCCCTCCCAAACATCACAGGGTCCGCTCGAAAGATCACTGGTATGGCTAAGGCCACTCTGTTTTGAACCATCCCCTGTCCAATTTTATGCAGAACTAGAGTAAGGTGAATGTTACAAAGCAATGCAAAAAATAATAATAATAATAATAATAATGAGAAAAATATCAATATTTTAAATAAAAAGAAAATCAGCATTACTGATTTTTTCTTTAGCTTTCAATTTGGCTTAGCATGGGACTGATCTTTGTTTATTTCAAACGTTGATATTTTTATTCGTTGTGAAATTTTTGCATTAATTTTTATTTTTAAAAAGGCAACATTAAAATATTATCTGGATTACAGGCATCTGGGGCACTCCTTTAAATGTTATGTCCACACCTGCCTCACCCTTGTCCCCACCCAATTGAGAAACCTCTATAACGAGATCTACAGCACTGGAGCGCTTGGCCTGAGTTGCCTGCTGGTCTCTGAGTCCTGCATTTTCTGGGACTGTTGTAAAGCATGAAATGAAGAAGACTGAGGAAAGAAGAAAGCAATCCGGAATTCCCCTTGGGTGTTGGGGTTCCTGTTTGTAACTCGAGGCCCAGTTTTTTTCCCTACTTGAATTAAGTTATCTAATCTTTTTTCCTAGAGGAGAAACTGATGGACCAAAATGGGCACTGAGCAATGTCAGGAATAATCCTGGAAGCAAGCCAAGTGTTCCCAACCAATTTGTGGGGATGAACAAGAGGGCTTTTGTGGGACTTCCCTGGTGGTCCAGTGGTTAAGACTCAGTACTTGCACTACCAAGGGCCCAGATCCAATCCTTGGTCAGGGAATTAAGATCTCACAAGACTTGAGGCACAGTCAAAAAAAAAAAGGCTTCTGTGCCACAATCCAGTACCAGTCACTGGGAACCACTTGATGGTCTGCTTTTTTAACCAAAACATTCTTATGGGATAGGAAAATAGCACTGTAACATTTTGGCACCACTTGTCAAGAAAATAAGTGTCAAGCAAAGACATTTACAGCATATAGGTCATTAGCGAGGTATAAAGCAAAGGAAGTGTGTTATGAGATTTGTGAAAGTGAGACAGTCTCCAAATAAGCACCATCTGCTCCCTGGCCCACTGCTTGTCAGGTTCCTGCTCAGTGGAAGGCCAGCCACAAAGATTTTTCAGTTCAGTTCAGTTTAGTTGCTCAGTCGTGTCCAACTCTTTGCGACCCCATGAACCACAGCATGCCAGGCCTCCCTGTACATCACCAACTCCTGGAGTTTACCCAAATTAATGTCCATTGAGTCAGTGATGCCATCTAACCATCTCATCCTCTGTCATCCCCTTCTCCTCCTGCCTTCAATCTTTCCCAACATCAGGGTCTTTTCAAATGAGTCAGCAGTTCGCAACAGGTGGCCAAAATGTTGGAGTTTCAGCTTCAACATCAGTCCTTCCAAAGAACACCCAGGACTGATCTCCTTTAGGATGGACTAGTTGGATCTCCTTGCAGTCCAAGGGACTCTCAAGAGTCTTCGCCAACATCACAGTTCAAAAGCATCAATTCTTCACCACTCAGCTTTCTTTATAGTCCAACTCTCACATCCATACATGACTACTGGAAAAACCATAGCCTTGACTAGACAGACCTTTGTTGGCAAAGTAATGTCTCTGCTTTTTAAGATGCTGTCTAGGTTAGTCATAACTTTCTTTCCAAGGAGTAAGCATCTTTTAACTTCATGGCTGCAATCACCATCTGCAGTGATTTTGGAGCCCCCCAAAATAAAGTCAGCCACTGTTTCCACTGTTTCACCACGAAGTGATGGGACCAGATGCCATAATCTTAGTTTTCTGAAATGTTGAGCTTTAAGCCTAATTTTTCATTCTCCTCTTTCACTTTCATCAAGAGGCTCTTTTAGCTCCCCTGAGCTAAAGGGACCCTTTGAGTACCCAAGAGTTTTCTGTGAGGCCACTAGAGGGAGGGAATGAGGTGTTCTGGGGCTTTTGGGTACCAAGGATGCCTGCCTGCATTCCAGATGGGTCTATGGTTTTCTGTCATTTTTCCTGCAGTTCTTGACTCCTCTCCTTCTGTGATGTTATTTTTAAAGATTTTTTTGATGTGGACAATTTGCAAAGTCTTCACTGAATTTGTTACAATATTGCTTCTGTTTCATGTTTTGGTTTTTTCACCTGAGAGGCATATGAGATCTTATCTTAGCTCATAGGGGATCAAACCTATACTGCCTGCATCGAAAAGTGAAGTCTTAACCACTGGACAGCCAGGGAAGTCCCTCCTTGTAGGCTTTTATTTGCTCTGATGGATTTTGCTTGTTCCTGTCTCTGCCTTTTCTTGTGTCTTGCATTTCTCTCTTCCTTTCTGCGTATCTCAGGCCTTAGCTGCTGCACATCCCAGCATTGTGCTTCCTGCTGCCCCTACCCCAGGTGCCTCTGCAGGCTTTCGGCCCCTCCAGAGACCCAGTGAGTGCAGCCCTGTGCCTTCTGTATGTTCAGTTCAGTTCAGTTGCTCAGTTGTGTCGGACTCTTTGCGACCGCTGCGACTGCATGGACTGCAGCATGCTAGGCTTCCTTGTCCATCACCAACTCCCATAGCTTGCTCAAACTCATGTCCACTGAGTCAGTGATGCCTTCCAAACATTTCATCCTCTGTCGTCCCCTTATCTTCCTGCTTTCAATCTTTGCCAGCATTAGGGTCTTTTTCCAATGAGTCAGTTCTTCACATGAAGTGCCCAAAGTATTGGAGTTTCAGCTTCAGCATCAGTCCTTGCAATAAATATTCAGGACAGATGTTCTTTAGGATGGACTGGTTTGATCTCCTTGCAGTCCAAGGGACTCTTGAGAGTCTTCTCCAATACCACAGTTCAAAAGCATCAATTCTTCGACACTCAGCTTTCTTTATGGTCCAATTCTCACATCCATACATGACTACTGGAAAAACCATAGCTTTGACTAGACAGACATTTGTCAGCAAAGTAATGTCTCTGCTTTTTAATATGCTGTCTAGGTTTGTCATAGCTTTTCTTCCAAGGAGAGAGCGTCTTTTAATTTCATGGCTGAAGTCACCATCTGCAGTCATTTTGGAGCCCAAAACACAAAGTCTCTCACTGTTTCCACTGTTTCCCCATCTATTTGCCATGAACTGATGGGATTAGATGCCATGATCTTAGTTTTCTGAATGTTGAATTTTAAGCCAACTTTTTCACTCTCTTTCATTTTCATCAAGAGGCTCTTTAGTTCTTCTTCACTTTCTGCTATAAGGGTGTCATCTGCATATCCGAGGTTACTGATATTTCTCCCGGCAATCTTGATAACAGCTTGTGCTTCATCCAGTCTGGAATTTCACATGATGTACTATGCATAGAAGTTAAATAAGCAGGGTGACAAGATACAGCCTTGATGTACTCCTTTCCCAATTTGGAACCAGTCTGTTGTTCCATGTCCAGTTCTAACTGTTGCTTCTTGACCTGCATACAGATTTCTCAGGAGGCAGGTCAGGTGGTCTGGTATTCCCATCTCTTTCAGAATTTTCCACAGTTTATTGTGATCCACACAGTCAAAGGCTTTGGCATAGTCAATAAAGCAATAGTAGATGTTTTTCTGGAATTCTCTTGCTTTTTCCATGATCCAGTGGATGTTGGCAATTTGATCTCTGGTTCCTCTGCCTTTTCTAAATCCAGCTTGAACATCTGGAAGTTCACAGTTCATGTACTGTTAAAGTCTCACTTGGAGAATTTTGACCATTACTTTGCTAACATGTCAGGTAAGTACAATTGTGCAGTAGTTTCAAGATCTTTGGCATTGTCTTTGGGATTGGAATGAAAACTGACCTTTTCCAATCCTGTGGCCATTGCTGAGTTTTCCAAATTTGCTGGCATATTGAGTGCAGCACTCTCACAGCATCATTTTTTAGAATTTGAAATAGTTCAGCTGGAATTCCATCACCTCCACTATCTTTGTTTGTAGTGATGTTTCCTAAGGCCTACTTGCCTTTGCACTCTAGGATGTCTGGCTCTAGGTGAGTGATCACACCATTGTGGTTATCTGGGTCATGAAGATCTTTTTTGTGTAGTTCTTCTGTGTATTCTTGCCACCTCTTCTTAATATCTTCTGCTTCTGTTAGGTCCATACCATTTTCTGTCCTTTATTGAGCCCATCTTTGCATGAAATGTTCCCTTGGTATCTCTAATTTTCTGGAAGAGATCTCTAGTCTTTCCCATTCTATTGTTTTCCTCAATTTCTTTGCATTGATCACTTAGGAGGGCTTTCTTATCTCTCCTTGCTGTTCTTTGGAACTCTGCATTCAGATGGGTGTATCTTTCCTTTCCTCCTTTGCCTTTAGCATCTCTTTTCTCAGCCATTTGTGAGGCCTCCTCAGACAGCCACTTTGCCTTTTTGCAGTTCTTTTTCTTGGCGATGGTCTTGATCACTGCCTCCTGTACAATGTCCTGAACCTCTGTCCATAGTTTTTCAGGCACTCTCTCAGTTCTGTGTGTGGCCTTCTGAATGTGGCTTGACTTTGTTTGAGGACTTGTGGGTGATGCCCTAGTTAAGGCTGAGGTTCATTCTCAGACACATTTAGAAACTAGAAAACCAGTTTGGGACATCACCCAATGGTTTCAGAAATCTGAAACTGGCCAGTTTCAGGAGACAGGCCAAAAGAGCCTTCTTGACTCAGATGTGACTTTTCTGGAAAGATTTTTATGAATATATCTTCTGGGAGTTGGCTCTTGGAGGCCAGCCATGTGGCATTTTCAAGAGTACTCTGTTGCTCTGGCCCTCTGTTCACAATCTGGCCATTTTCCAAGCACTTGCTACATTTCTAGGCAGACATTTCTAAACTCTGACTCAATTCATGCTGATTCACTCAATGTCTTAAAGAGAGTGGAGTGCCAAGAATAAAATGGTATTAGGCACTGGTTGCCAGTGCACAACAAGAAACTGACCCAGGCCATGGATCCTCAAGCAAAACAGTGTTTAAGTCACTCACTCCTTCTTAACATGTTATTTTATTAAAAGCCCTGCTCTCACTATAGCTTAAGGACTTAGGCCTCTTCTAAGCCAGAGTGAGAGGTGTTGAGTTCTTGGGTCATGGGAGTCTTTTGGTACACCTAGCCCTCTTTTTGCATTTCCGCTCTAAGACTGGCTTCTCGACTCTCTGGTCTGCTGAGTAGTGACGGTCCTCACCCCACTTACTCACATCTGTAATCCAAGGGTTTTCTGATGATCTCCTTTAGCTGGTGTTGATGCTTCTTTGTCAGCTGTAGGTGTCCTGTGATGGGCTCCTTATCTGATACTTGTTCTGCGTCCCTCACACATTGAGACTGCAGAGGGCAGCCACTCAACCCGAGAGCTCCCCAGTTGCTCACTGTGGCCCAGGAATCTGATGCTTCCCAGGGACCTGACACTCTGGCAAGATCAGGAGAGAGTGAAGCTCAGTAAGAGAAACACTGTGGACTGGAGGTGACTGGTGCCTCTTCTGATCTGTTTCTGGTCCCACCTCTCTGAAGCTGCACCCGGATCACAGAAGCAGGTGTTTCCATAGTGATGACATAGAACCCTAAACTCTTGTTTCTGCCTCATGTCCAGGTCCTCACACCCCCATCCCTAATTCTGTGCTCAGATGTCTATGTGCAATGAGGCAGAATACAAAGAAGTGGGGCTACAAAGGTCCTGGGGAAGGAGTGGCCAGGATGCTTTTGACAAGAGGCAGAGGGCCTCTGGGGTCAGGAACTATGAGCCTATGGTCCAAGGCTGTGTAGCATGTGAGAGGTCAAGGATTGAGGGTTTAAGGAGACTCGGGAACATGAGTGGAAGGCCCATGAGAGGGCGTCCAGAGGTTCATGGAGCCATAAAAAGCAGAGATCTAGGACCAGCTAGTGGGGAGTCAAGGTTGGGGAGAGAAAAGCTCATCCTAGGGAAGGCCTTCTCCATTGTAGAGCAGTCCTAGAACAGGCCTCCAGGCCCTGGAGATGTACGGGCAGACTCCTGATCATTCCTGCAAGCAATCTGTCCAGAGGGCTCAGACAGAGTCGGGTGAGGAAAGAGGTTCTTTGTAAACGTTTTAAATCTTAGCTACATATCACATAGTTGGAAAAGTCAAATATTTCTCTAAGGCTGTATCAGAAAAGATAGTGACTCCCTCCTCCTTTTCCCACTGCTTGCTCTCAGAGGAAATCACTCCTGAGTTGGGCTTTCCCATCCCTGAGCTCTTCCAGGTCACAGTTCATCTCTGAGGTCCTGCCATCTCCCCCTCAGCTCTGTGTCTCCATATTTGTCTCCTGTTTGCAGAGGGGATCCTATCGGCCACTGTCACTCAACACAAGATGTGCCTCATGGCAGCAGTCCCTCCTCATCCATTTGTGTTGCCTGGACCTCTTTTGGGGGCTTCCTGGGTGACTCGGTGGTGAAGGATCCACCTGCCAGTGCAGGAGATACAAGAGGTATGAAATTTGATCCGAGTCAGGAAGATCCCCTGAAGGAGGAAATGGCAGCCCACTCCAGCATTCTTGCTTGGGGAATTCTCCTGGAGTGACCTCCAAAGTGATCATTTGCTGGTTTCTTTTCCTTATCTCATCTTGGAATTGAGTTTTTCCTGGATCAGGTTTGCACAGGACATTTGTGTCAGGGAGAATCAGGGCTGTGAGTGTCAGTGCTGTATTCTACGCTTGCATAGATTGTGCGGCGATTCAAGTTTTCATATGTAATCATCTTTCTCATCTTGAAAGAATAAATGTCACACTCTGTAGATGAGAGGTTATAAAGGTAGGGCCTTAAGAGCACTAGGGGGACTTCCCTGGCTGTCCAGGGTTAAAGACTTTGCCTTCCAATGAGGGAGATGTGGGTTCGATTGCTGGTAGGGGAGGTCAGATCCCACATGCCTCTAGCCAAAAAAAAAAAAAAAACCACCAAATATAAACAACAGAAGCAACATTGTAAAAAATTCAATAAGACTTAAAAAAAAAAAAGAATACTAGGAAGTAGGGCCAGTGTATTACTAAGAAAGTCTCAGTGGGTGAAGTAGACACACCATCTCAGGAGTCCTCTGTGTACCTGAGCCTGAGCTGCAATTCGAGGGGGCAGACCATTGGCTCCAGATGTGGCCATATCCCTGAGACCCACCCAGAGGTTCACTTTGATCCTCAGTTTTAACAATTTCCTTGCTTTTCTTCATAGTCTTACTCCCTTTGTGCCATATCCTGAAAGGGCTGGCTTCACATGCCCTGACAGTCTCTGTCCATGACCTTCTGCCTGTGTCTTCCTCCCAGAAAATTAGGATTCTGCCTCAACCAAGAGGTCAGTCTGTCCTGCTAAGTCGCTTCAGTCGTGTCCGACTCTATGTGACCCCATAGACGGCAGCCGGCCAGGCTCCCCCATCCCTGGGATTCTCCAGGCAAGAACACTGTCTCCAGGCAATAACACTGTCTGTCCAGATAAGCCTTATTGGTGTTGCCTTTCTTATGATCAGACACTAAACTCCGGGGGAAAAAAAACAAACAAACAGTGCTCTCAATGTTGTTTTACCCCCAATCTATCGTGATGCTTCTTGAATAAACAAAAGCCCCAGAAATTTTTGCTCCTTTACTTGCCACCTGTCACAGCAGTCACATGTAAGAGATAAGAGGCATAGCATTATCCTTACATTTAATTAGCTCCACATTTTTTATTAAAGCAACATTAAAGAACTGACCTGCTGACCCATTTATCCAGCCTGAAGGGTAGGAAAAGCTCTAAAATCTAAAAATGAAGTTCAACCTTTTGGAGGTTAATTTTGTATATGCAGAATGTACAGAGTATAAATAAAATGTTTTATCAAAAAAAAAAAAACATTTTAGCATTTGTATGCTTTCGGGGTGACTCAGAAGGTCTGGCTATGTCATGGTGCTCAGGCTTCTGGGAAAGGTCACGTGTGAAATAGTTCTGTATCAGACCCCTCGAAAGGTTACTTTTCTTCATTCTGATATTGCTGGTTACTGTAATAATTTAACCAGGTCAAGCAGTCATGTCTTCATCAGATGGCCTCTGCTTTCCTGCCAGGCTTGCCTGAAGACCCATTTTAAGCTAAGAGCCAGAAATTACATGTCCAACAAAGTAGTTAGTAGTAGTAGTTTGTCGCTCAGTCATGTCCGACTCTTTGCAAACCCGTGGAATGTAGCCTACCAGGGTCCTCCCTCCATGGGATTCTCCAGGCAAGAGTACTGGAGTGGGTTGCCATTGCCTTCTCCAGGGGATCTTCCCGACCCAGGGCTCAAACCCGAGTCTCCCGCATTCCAGGCAGACGCTTTAACCTCTGAGCCACCAGGGAAGCCCCAACAAAGGATCCTCTCCAAGCCGGGATGGGAAGGACTAGATTGTATACTCAGCAAAGGACACTACAAGAAAGACCCATGGGTACATGATTCTTAGCATCAGCTAACATCACCCGTTAACTGTCCCGGGGAACCGAGCGAGAGCTTCTGGGACTCTGAGTTCAGAGCAGAAGCAAGCGAATCATGACTGTGTGGCTGGGGCACTGACCTGTCTGTGTTTCGGGAACCCACGGAGACGGGCACATCGCTGCGCCATGTGTTGGCACTGCCTTGTCTTCAGGGCGCAGGGGAACAGAATCACACCTCTGGCAAAGGCCCTCCCTCTGCCTGACGAGCTCCATGAGTAGACATGCCTGTGCCATGGAGGGGAAGGAAACAAAGACAGGGATAGCCCAGAGTGCCTTGCCCCCAGCCCCCAGCCCACAAGGTGACAGATGCCTGGCTCCTGCCTGGGAGAGGTCGGCAGTGGCCACTCCTCCAGGATCCTCCTCCGCTTCACTCCTGCCTAAAAGTGGGCCTTGGTGTCTAGAAGAAACCGTATAGAGACTTCCCTGGTGGTCCAACAGCCAAGACTAAGCTAAGTTCTTCCAATATAGGGGGTACAGGTTCAATCCCTGGTTGGAGAATTAAGGACCTACGTGCTGGGTGTAGCCGCCCCAAAAATCTCTATGTCTGTGGTGATAGTTACACAACTCTATAAATATACCAAAGTCACTGATTTGTGCAAGTAAAGCGAGAGAATTATAACTCAATTTAAAAAAATATTAAAAACAAAAAAGAGGAAACCATACATTTTGGCCCTAGTGTGGCCAGCCAGGACAATTCACTTACTTCCAGTCCTCAGCCTGCCCTTTTCCCACAGCCAGGCAGTAAGGCAGAGAAGACATTTGAGAGTCGGGCTGAAAACCAGTGAGGCGGACCCAGGAGCCAGTAGGGATCTAGGCCAGAGGGGCCGAGTGTGTGGAACCCGAGTGACGACTCCTGAGTTCATGACCCAGCTCTGCCACAAGCTGGCTGTGGCCTCGCTGCCCTTCTATAGAATAATGGTGAGACAGCCTCTTTCCCTTGCCTTGTTATGACCCTTCAATGAATTAATATGTTCAAAAAACTTAGAATAGCCTCATGAGTGCCCATAGTGTTGGCTGTCATTTTCCTCCAGAGACCTCGGGGAAGATTGTTCCTTGAGCTCTGGTGACCACTGTCCATCTCAGCCCCAATCTGAAGAGCAAATGAGATCACGGGAAAGTGCTTCACCCAGGGCCACTTGACCATACAGGAGGGACTCGTGAAGTCACTATGGTATATTTCTGTAGCTTCCCTAAAACAACGGTGTGCCCTTCCCCTTGCAGTTCTGTGCTCCTGCCTCCTGCTGGAGCCCTCTGTGGGCCCCTCCCTGCTGAAGAACCTGACATTCCTATCTCGGTTTTTGTCTCCAGTTCTTTGGGGCAAGAGCAGGGTGAGCAAGCAAATGGCTGTGGGCAAGTTTCACTCCATATTGTTAGGCCTGAAAGTGAAGTTTGGGCCATAGGATGAAAGTGGGTCCCAGTCCTCACGCAGAGAGCTATTAATATTTGCCTGGCACATTGACAAACATTCCCTATAACTGAGGCCTATGTCAGAAGTGCTCTAGTGCTTCTCATTGGAGGGGTTATAAAACAACAATTTCCCCTACTAACATTTACATTTTACTACCCTTTGAAATGGGCTTCCCTGGTGGCTCAGACAGCAAGCCACCTGCAGAGCAAGAGACCCAGATTCAATCCCAGGGTTGGGAAGATCTCCTGGAGAAGGGAATCCCCACTCCAGTATTCTTGCATGGAGAATTCCATGGACAGAGGAGCCTGGTGGGCTTCAGTTCATGGGATTGCAAAAGGGCTGAATACGATTGAGCGACTAACACTTTCACTTATGGGCTTTCCAGGTAGCGCAGGTAGTAAAGAACCTGCCTCATAATGCAGAAGACATAAGAGATGGCAACCCACTCCAGTATTCTTGCCTGGGGAATTCCATGGACAGAGGAGCCTGTCAGGCTGTCAGGGGAATATTTATCAACCCTGTCCATAGGGTCGCAAAGAGTTGTACACAACTGAAACGACTTAGTACCCACGCAACATTTGAAATAACATTTTAGTGAATATCCTTGTCAATAATAATAATAACAATTCTCTGTGTGTGCCCCCCCTTTTTGGCCGTGCTGGGTCCTGGTTGCTGTGCGTGTGTTTGCTCTGGTTGCAGCGTGTGTGCCTCTGATCGCAGCAGCTCCTCTTGTCACAGAGCATGGGCCCTAGGGCACTCGGGCTTCAGTTCCTGTGGCGCACACAGTCTGTGGTTACAGCACGCAGGCCCTAGACCGCAGGCTCAGTAGTTATGGCGCACGGGCTTAGTTGCCTTGAGGCATGTGCAGTTTATCCAGACCAGGGACTGAACCTATGCCTCCTACATTAGCAGACTCTTAACCACTGGACTACCAGGAAGACCCTTAAGTGTTTCTTAAAATAAGTTTTTAGTAATAGAAGTAAGGGGTTAGTGTAATAATTTTAACACATACGGCCACAAATTGGCATTCCTGTTTCCTGAGCCCTTACCAGAAACACATTTCATAGTTTTGGGGTTTTTTAAATTTTATTTTTTGGCCACACCAGGAAGCATGTGGGACATTTGTTCCCCAACCAGGGATCGAACACACACACCCTGAATTGGAAGCACATGGAGTCTTAACCACTGGACTGCAAGGGAAGTCCCCAAACACATTTCATAGTCTATATCTCTATATATCACTGCCAGTTTCATAGATGAAAAATTCTCTCTAAAGTGTAAAAGTTCCTGTAAAAGTATATTGGTTGGTTATTGCCAGAATACTGTGTACAAACAGTCACAAAGTTTCCATGGCGTAAAAAACTTTGTTCCACACTTATGCACCCATGGGGTGGCTGGACTTCAGCCAACACGGTATGCTTAGGTCTACTCCCTTGGTCTCTAATTTTCCTGGGACCAATGACAACCCACATACATTCTTCTGCTGCAGAAACAGCATACATTCTGTGTGCTGCAGAAACACAGGAAAAAAAGTCTCTGCTCACATCATAGCCACAAGAGTTTCAAAACAAGTCTCTGTCAAGCCCAGTGTCAAGGAATAGGAAGTCCATGCCACTCACCATGACGTCATGGTGGCTGATGGTCCCTACTGCAGGAAAGCAAAGCATCCAGACTAGTAATTCCACCAGAACTGTGAAGCTGAACACTACCTTGCATGCTTATTAGTGGTATTCCTTACTTTGCAGTATTACCTATTTGGGAGTGCCTTGGACCAGGGGGCAGATTTAGATATAGTGATCAGCGAAGGTGAGTCATGCAGAAGGAACAGTTTTCAAAGCCAGGAGAACTGCAAGGGGCCAGTGTGAGCAGAACAGGGAAGTTCAGGAGCAGGGATGGGGTGGGAGAAGATTTCAAGGTGACATGCTCCAATATGTGGGGAGAGTAGACTGGGATCCAGAGCAGCAACAGCGGAATCCCTTCTTAGACTCCTGCAGTAAACTCTCAACTTTAAGGTTGTGAATAATTTTTTAGTGGACAAGGGCTTCAAAGAAGAGCGAAGGTAAGGTAAACTGAAGAAAGCTTGGAGATGTGAGTGAGAGGGAGAAGCTGAAATGGGTATTACCGGTGCTGGGCTTCGTTAGTTCAGCCTCTTAACCACCGTGACTAAGTCCACTTCCCCAAGAAGCTCTTCCTGCCCTTCATGGTCACAGGCAACACCACAGTTCCATACACCATTTACCTAGAACAAAACTCGCCCAAACCACACACCCGCCCCCACTCCCCTCCCCCTGTCCCAAGTCTCCGGATATGGTCAACACTGAGCCAGGCTGCCCCCTCCGTGACACAAGGACCGGCCCTCAGGAGGCTCCGCGCACTTTGCGCAGGGCACCCCATGAATGTTACTACAGCTTTGGTTTCGGAGACAAGAGGCCAGAGTACCCGTGAGAAGATGAGAGAACCAGAAGACACGCTAAGTGAATCCCAAATTTTCACTAACCAACAAGGAGGGATGCGGGGGAGGTGAGGGGCCCTCTGAAGAAACTGTTTTCCCCGCAGTCTCAGCCGCTCATCGGGTCTCCCTGCCTGAGGTTGCTTGCTCTCAGGAAAGTGAGCTTCTCTATACACACTGGCTACCTACTGTCACCATGGGAACACCATGGGCGGGGCTGCGAAGCCGTCATTGTGACGCTCCTGGATCGGAGCCTCGGATTGGTCGGTAGGGTGCGGGGCGGGGCCGGCTGGGGATGGGCTGAGACCCTGGAGGTGCCAGGTGGGGAGTGCCACAACGGGCCGTGGATTTAACGCTCAGGTAGAAACCTCATTTCTGGGGCCTGGCAAAGTCATAGAGGGAAATGTTTGCTCCTTCTCATCACTTTAAGGGACCTCCACAGGAACAAAAATATCCTCCTGCTGGCCACTCCTGATGCCCCACACCCCCGCAAAGAAACTTTTTTCTGTAGGACACGTGAAACTGAGAAGCAGAGGGCCAAAAACAACCATGGATATTGTTAATCTTTCTCTCAGCTTTCCCCCAAAAGACTAAAAGCTGTTTGCCAGCGTCATTACGGTGCAATGGGTAAAGATAATCATACTTTTCAGAAATTACTACACACTGGTTCTGAAGTAATTTCTGAAGATCACCATTCAGAGAGTAGGGGCTTATGTTTTAGCTTAGGGCCATCTCACAGTGGATTCCCTGAGGCCACCCTATGGTTATTTGCCAAGTTGCAGAATTGGAATAGACATACTCAGCAACTGACAGAATTTTCACATTGGTTCCCTGATCTATGGAGCAAGGGTTATTATCGTAGGAAAGGCCAGGTGGAAGCCACTAGAACAGCCTCTACCAGGAGAACAGTTAAAAACAAAACAAAAAAAAAAAACACGAAACACTATGTTCCTGGAGGGATTGCAGAGATTAGTGTCACCATCAAGGATCTGAAGGATACTGGAGTGGCAGTGATTCCCATCCACAAACCCATTCAACTCACTCTTTTGGCATATGTGAAAGACAGGTAGATCTTGGAGAATGACAGTGAACCTGTGTTTAGGGATATAACAAGGAACACAATTGCAATATCGGTGACAGTGAAGTTTGGGGAAGAAGTACGTGGATCTGTTTCTCTGAATAGGCAAAACAAAAAGCAAACCATTTGTGTCTGTGTGAATGCTCACCCAAGTGTGACTGCAGCAGAGGAGAATTTTAATCAAGGGGATAGGATGATCCCTTCTGTGGTTACCATTCAGCCTCTTTCCTCAGCCACCCCGTCATCACCCAATGGGCTCATGAGCAAAGTGGCCACAGTGCCAAGTTGATTCTGCTGGACAGCTTACATCATGGAAGAAAAATCACTTTGATCTTACTGGAATAGACACTTAGTCTGAGTATGGACTCTCCTTTCTAAGAGGGTTCTTGCTGTGCCACGATGGCAGTTCAAAGATGGCTGTGAATTTTTTGTATCTTCTCCCATACTGAAGTGGGGGTCTATGTCCCCTCCCCTTAAACTTGGCAGGCTCTTCAGCTGGTTTGACCAACAGAATATAGAAGAAGTGATGCTAGGCCAATTTGGGGCTCAGGATTTTAGAAGCTTCCACTTTATGTCTCTCAGAACACTCAGCCTTGGGGTTCTCAGCTGCAAGGTAAGAATTTCTGCTACCTTTCTAAAGATACCATATTGAGAGCCCATGAAACCGCACAGACAGAGAACTTGCTGAGCCTAGCTTCTTGTCATAACAAAAGCACCAGGCACATGAATGAAGCCATCATGGGCCCCAGATCACCCCAGTCACTAGCTGAACACTGAGTAACCCCAGTGCACACACTCATGGAGCAAGAAAAGTGGCCACCCTGGGAATTCCCTGGTGGTCCAGTGGTTAGGACTCAGCATTTTCACTGCCCGAAAGTGAAAGTCACTCAGTCGTGTTCAACTCTTTGTGACCCCATGGACTATTCAGTCCATGAAATTCTCCAGGCCAGAAAACTTGAGTGGGTAGCCTTTCCCTTCTCCAGGGGGTTTTCCCAACCCATGGATCAAACCCAGGTCTCCCGCATTGCAGGCGGATTCTTTACCAGCTGAGCCACAAGGGAAGCCCAAGAATACTGGAGTGGGTAGCCTGTCCTTCTCCAGCAGATCTTCCTGACCCAGGAATTGAAACAGGGTCTCCTGCATTGCAGGTGGATTCTTTACCAACTGAGCTCAGAGAAGCCCAAGTACTTGGTGTTATTACCAGGTTAGAGGTGGGGGGGATCCTGAGAGGGAGGGAAGGCACTTCTGCAGGTGCAGAGTGTTCCTGGAAATCTGATGGTACAACTGTCTGCTCAGATGTCCCCATGCTAAGCCTCAGGGAACTTCTGTCCCAGTGAGGGAAGGGAAACTTGCTAAGGCTAAAGCTGAGAGTTCCTCATTTGCTCCAGGTCTAATTAACCCCTGGGCCCAATTCTCAGCATTTTCAGTGCTCTAACAGCAGGAAAAAAGTGTCTCTTTAAACACAGCATGGAAAGCCTTTGACTCCGACATTTCAACCTGTTGGTGATGAGTCATACTTAGTTTTTCATTGTCTTTTCCTAGTCAGTGGTCTCAATAGCAGCCATCCAGTTCCAAACCTTATAATTAGTCCTGCCCTGGAACCTCTCAGAAGCCTGAGATACTGGTCCTCAGTGCATTTTTTTTTCCCCATTCCAATTTACCACCAGCGAAAGTGTTAACAATTTCACCTTTTCTCAGCATGCCATGGGCATCAATACATACCCACTATCAGTGATGGGGGCAGCAGGTTTTCACTAGGCAACCACTCAGCAATGAAACTCCAGAATCACATTTAAGGTCCCACCTACCTTGACCCACCCTGGAACCGACTGCCTCAGGTCACGATCCCTGGGGAAGACTGAACTGGCCATGTGCATGCAGGAAGTTTATTGGCGAGTGTTCTTGGGAGCAATACCCACGAGACATGGCTGAAAGCAGGATGGGCAGAGGAGGAGTGACCCAGAACACCAGAGGCTTCACTCAATCCCACAGAGAAGCTCTGGAGCCTGGTGGGCTGGTCAGGGATGTCCTGCCTTGAGGCAAGGGAGCCTTTTTGCCTGAGCATTGCCTTGCTGTGTCACTGGAGGTGGACTGCCCCCAGGGAGAAGATGTGGCCTTGGGCCAAAGGCAAGTCCTGGAGCAGGACTCAGCTGGGAGTCAACAGCAGCCACTACTTGAATGGTAACTAGCAGTGAGCAGCTACCTGAAGAGAGAGACCTTAGTTCCCTGACCAAGGATCAAACCCTGGTCGTAGGACTTCAGGGCAGTGCAGTGGTTAGGAATCTACCTGCCAATGCAGGGGACAGTTTTGATCGCTAGTCTAGGAAGATCCCACATGCCCCAGAGCAACTAAGCACATGTACCACAACTACTGAGTGTGTATTCTAGAGCTCGAGAACCAGAGCTACTGAGGCCTGCACGCTAGAGCCCGTGCGCCACAACAAGGGAAGCCACCTCAGTGAGAAACCCACGCACCACAACTAGAGAGTCACCCCTGCTCACTGCAACAAGAGAAAGGCCACGCACAGCAATGAAGATCCAGCATAGCCAAAACTAAATAGTTTAAAACAAAACAAAACCCTAATTGTGGTGGTGAGAGTGTCAGATTCTAACCACTAGACCATGAGAGCCAGTTGCTAGAGTTTGGGTCCTGGTTCTTGTCTGCCTTGAAAAGAAAAAATTCTGACAAGGAGACGGAAGATAGAGAGGAAAGCGTGCCGCAGTGTGCAAGTTAAGTGTTTAGTAGAAAAGCAGAGTACATGCAGACGCACTGGTGAGTCGGCGTGAGAGTTGAGACGTTGGGAAGTTTAAATCCTTTCTAAGAGAGGGCAATTTTCCAAATCTTTGCTTTCCTTCTGGCCAGTTGTCTTGCTTTGACCCCATGGCTGATTTGCCTCAGGACCCTCTCCTATGTGTGTACACACCTTTCAGCCAAGATGGATTTTAGCGGAGGGCTTGAGGGAGGAGGAGGTTGACATGACTCATTATGGTCTGTCGCCCTCTGCCTTTTGACACACTCCTGCAGGAGACTTTTCCGCACATGTGTAGTATATCTCTTGCCCCAGTGATGGGGAATATGTAACCTCTTGATCTTTTAGTCAAACAGGGTTTAGCCCCTCTCTGTCAGACATGGGTTCAATCCCTGGGTCAGGAAGATCCCTAGAGTAGGAAATGGCAACCCACTCCAGGATTCTCACCTGGAGAATACCATGGACAGAGGATCCTGACAGGCTACAGTCCATGCGGTCCCAGAGTAGGACACGACTGAGTAACTGAGCATGCACGCACGTTCCTGCCCGTTAACTTAAAGAATCCACAGGAAACAAAGTCCAGCTATTTACCCTGTTCTTGCTAGTTTTATCTCAAAGTGTAGGCAGAAGGCTGGTCATAAATATCTACCCTGGAGCCCACTTGCCTCTTATCCCTGGAAATGTAACCAGGAGGCTAGTTGTAAATACCCAGCCTGGAGCCCATATATCTCCTGCCTCAGTCCTGCCCTGCAGTGCTCTATGGTCCAGCATGCCACATGCCTCTGAATGTCCCTTCCAGCACATTCCACCCTGGACTGCAAAATACTGTGGACACACCTCCAATTCCCAATGCCATGAGGGCCAGGCTGACTGCCAGCACTGGAGATGTGGACGACAGAAGGCGACAGTTGGCCTGAGCATGCGGTGAGTTTGAAGAGGCATCTGACAGCCTGGAGCAAACGCTGGGTGCTGGGGAGAAGCTGGAGAGGTGGGTGGAATAGGCAGGGAGTGATCAAGCGGGCAGGGAGATGCTGAAGCTGGAGCTGAGGAGCTGGGTGTGATTGGGGAGGAAGGAGGAAGCCCTGGGAGGTTTCCAGCAGGGACCAGACGTGGTTAGAGCAACGCTTGAGAAAACTCCATCTGATGTGGAGGGGAGAGCAGCCAAGCAAGTCTGGGAAAGGATAAGGTGTGGGAGGAGGGTAAGTCCCCAGGGCAACGAGGGGACAGAGGGATCTGAGAGACAACTGGTGGCAGCCAGCCTAGAAACTGCATGGCGAGTGGGGGTGAGGCAGCAGTACAGTTTTACACCCAGTTCAGCCAGAAAGACCAGAAGAGCAAGAGCAGAAGGCGGATCAGAGGTGGGTAGAAGCACGAATTTCCTGGGGCTGTGCGAGGTGCCCAAAGGACTGCTTTCACAACCTCCAGGAGCGTCAGAATGAGGAAGCCGAATGCACAAGGGAGAAAGGAATGTGAGAGGAGCAGCGCCTGGGGAGGCCAAGCCAGGGCTGGTGGAGGGCACCCACAGGGCTTTGGAAGAACGTGTCCTGAAGGCCCAGACCCAGGGGGCAGGATGGAGCCCAGGCTATGTCTACACAGCGCCTAGATGCTAGATGAGGGCTGGAGAGAGGGCTGTGTACCTGGATTGAGTCTGAAGCAAAGCAGAGAAGAGGTGCCCTTGAATCAAGGGGTCAGTTTTTGATATAAGATCTACTGCTGTCAGCTTGAGGCAGGAGACAGGCTTCAGGTTAGAAATTTACAACTGGCCTCCTGTTTGCATTTCCTGAGATAGGAGATAGGTGGATTCTAGGTAACGCATTTACAATCAACCTTCTATTTGCCCTCTGAAATGGAAGTAACAGTAGAAACAGGGTAAATAGCCAAGCTTTGTCTCTTGCAAACACCTTACAATAACAGTCATGGCGAGAATAAAGAAGAACAAAACCCTGTTTGAGTAACGGATTAAGGGATCTCTGCTCCCTACCTTCTTGAGACAAGGGAGACACTACAAATTCGAAGAAAGGGTCCTTGAAGGTCAAGAGTCAGGGGACAATGTCAGGTCATGATGAGTCTTACTTTTCCCAGATGCCTTCACATCAAGATCCATCTTGGCTGAGGGGGTGCGTGCACAGCGAAGGGGAGGGCCCTGAGATTAACTAGTCAGGGGGAGCAAAATGAAATGATTGGCCTGAAGGAAGACAAAGACCTGAAAAACTTCTCTCTTATAAAGAATTTAAACTTCCCAAAGGTGCAGCTCTCTGAGTTTGCCCGTGCGTTGTTGCCTATGTGCTTTTCTTTTCCAATAATCTTACTTTTCTCTTTACTTTCTGCCTCCTTGCCTGAATTCTTTCTTGACAAGGCAGGCAAGAACTAGGAGTCTAGGCCCTAGTCACTGGTCCTGTGGTCTAGTGTTGTAAAAGCCTTTTGGTTCCCAGGCTGGGAACTAAGATCTTGCTCCCTGCTACTGCTCATGCTGCTTGCCGCAAGCTGTGTGTACCTGAAATCAAGCTGTGTGGCCCTGGCCATGCCTCCACTGATCGGTGTATTAATGTTAATCACTTCTGTCATACCTGACTCTTTGCAACCCCATGGACTGTAGCCCTCCAGGCGCCTCTGTTCCTGGAATTCTCTAGGCAAGAATACTGGAATGGGCTGCCTTGCCCTCCACCAGGGGATCTTCCTTACCCAGGGATCGAACCCGTGTGTCCTGCGGCTTCTGCATTGTAGGCGGTTCTTTACTGTCTGAGCAAAGGTACAAAAATAGCTCCTGCTAGGGACTTCCCTAGTGGTCCAGGGGCTAAGACTCTGCATTCTAAATGCAGGGAAACCAGGTTCAATCCCTAGTCAAAGAACCTGAATAGTCACTGGAAGGACTGATGCTGAAGCTGAAGCTCCAATACTTTGGCCACCTGATAGGATGAGTGGACTCATCGTAAAAGCCCCTGATACTGGCAAAGATTGAGGGCAGGAGGAGAAGGGGACAACACAGGATGAGATGGTTGGATGGCATCACCGGCTCAACGGACATGAATTTGAGCAAGCTCTGGGTGACAGTGAAAGACAGGGAAGCATGGTGTACTGCAGTTCATGGGGCTGCAAAGAATCGGACACAACTTAGCAACTGAACAAGGAATTAAAGCCCACATGCTGCTATTAAGAGTTTACATGCCTCAACTAAGACTCAAGACAAATAAATACTTAAAAAAAAAAAGATCCTGCTGTATTTTCTCAGGGAAGGAGCCACCAGAAATTCTGGGACTAAGCCAAAGTCAGGCCATCGGAGGCCCAGCAGTGAGACCGTCGGGCAGGAGACAAAGTTCTCCAGTAAAACACTCATGAATTGAGTGCCAGCTGCCAGGCACCTCCACCTCAGCTCATCCTAAGGGGGGTGATGTGTGCTCATCTCCCTCTCTCAGGAAAGGAATCTCCTCCCAGGGGAAGTAACGGGTCCAAAACAATGCAGCTTAGAAGTGCTTGGGTCAGGACCTGAACCTGAGTTGGTACCTGAACCCATGACCCTAGATGCCAAGCCACTCTGCCCATTGTGAGGCTTCAGGAGGTCAAGAACGAAGAAGGCCAGGACTTCCCTGGCAGTCCAGTGGTTAGAACTCCAACCTTCTACTGCAGGGGCCCTAAGTTCGATCCCTGATCAGGGAACTAATCCTGCAAACTGCGTTGCACAGCCAAAAAAAAAAAGAGAGATGAAAGCTCCAGGAACAGCCTTGATAAAGTGGCTCCCAGGAACGATGGGGCTGGGGAGGACAGAAAGGGAGTGGTGTGGTGGGAATAGACATGCCTAGGACATTTTTCAGAAAGGGAAGAAGAATCCCAGTAGCAGCTTGAGGGCCTGGCAGTGTCTAATAGACTCTGTTACAGGAGCTGGGAGAGAGGCCATGGTGAAGAGGCCAATGGAGTCTGGAGGGGAAGAGGGGGCAATGAGCTCCGCAAAGAGCTGTGTGTGGGACTTCCCTGGTGGCCCACTAGATAAGACTCTGACTGCCAATGCAGGGAACATGGATTTTATCCCTGGCTCAAAAAGAGAAATTTGGAATCATGATCTTTCAGTGAGGAAGGATAAAGACCCCCAGGCACTGGATGTTTTAAAGAAGAATTCCAAAGACTGATCCCTGGGCATTTCAACTTTAAAAGGTCAGGGTGGTGAGCAGTAACCAGCAAAGGAGTCCAAGAAGGACTAGCCAGTCGAGTAAGAGAACCATGGGACAGTGGTGCTGGAGGCCAGGGAAAAAACTGAATACTTCAAAGAGAAAGAAATTATTCCCCATGAAATATCTGCTAGGTCAAGAAAGACCAGTGGGGTCATGCTTTCCTACTGTTGGGAATGTTTCAGTGGAGGAGGACAGAGGAAGTGCAGGAGTGGAGGAACATGTCCTTGACCAAGGAGAGGCAATGAGGTCACTTGGAGGAGCAGAAGAGTTCACCCTGGAGGGCAGCCCAGAGGTTCCCTCCTGACTGCTTCTGTCAAGTTAGTCAAAATGAAACCAAGTTTTCACAGAGAGTCAGGGCAAGGAGGATGTCTTGGGAGAGTGAATTGGCCAGAAGCAGAAATGGCAACCCACTCCAGTATTCTTGCATGAAAAATTCCATGGCCAGCGGAGTCTGGAGGGCTTGGCGGGCTACAGTCCCTGGGATCCGGAAGGGTTGGACACGACCGAACAACTAACACACGTGGAGTAGGAGCATGAAAGGCAGTGCCAAGGTCAGTTCCAAGCTCAGAGTCATGTTTAAATCATCAGGGTGGTTGTGGAGGTCCCTCTCCCTGGGCTATTAATCCATGGACAGGTGTGGAATACTAGGGGGCAGAACGTAATGAACAAAGACCCAGAGAAGGAAGGAGGCCAACGTGGATGCAGGCAGTGACATCAATGAAGGACCAGGGTGTACTGATCTGAGCTCTAAACTCTGCTCTGGGACCCAGGACCCTCAAGGCCCCCTCCCCATATCCCTCCATTTCCATCTAGGCTCTTAACCCCACCCTGACCTCCCAGTGCCTGCTGCCCTGGGCACTAGACCTCATCTCACCTCCAATTCCATCTCCCTGGGTTATACTTGAGAGATGAAAAGGGTAGCCAGATGAAAGCTCAGGTTTGTTTACCATCACCATGGAGACCACGGTGGTCTGCTGTGTGTGGGTGGGGCTTAGGGGCTGAGGCCCCTGGAAGAGAGGTGGGCTCTGGGGCTCCACTACCCTCAAGGACCTCTCACCATCCCTGCGCTGCAAGTCCTATAACCCCAAGGAACTGGATTCTGCCAATAACTCAACTGGGCTTAGAAATATTCCTGCTCAGAGCCTCCAGATAGGAAACCAGCTGGCCCACACCTTGACTTGACCCTTGGGACCCTGCCAGAGAACCTGCCTGGCACAGCTGGACTCCTGACCCCCATAACTGTGAGGTGAAAACAGGCATGCAGGATCTTTAGTTGCAGCATGTGGGATCTAGTTCCATAAGCAGGGATCTAACTCAGGCTCCCTGCATTGGGAGTGCAGAGTCTTAGCCACTGGACTGCCAGGGAAGTCCCGAGATGGTTATTGACCTGTTCCCCATGAACTCTCATTTCTGTTGGTCTACCTCACCCTGAATTCCTGTTCATGCTAGAACAAGCTGAATGTGGACTGGGGAGGTGAAGGGCAGGGCCAAAGTTTCTTCCGGAGTCTTTCGGTCCTTGACTATTTTCAGCTGGAAATAATCCACATACCAGAGAGACGTTTTGGAGCGGTGAATTATATTCCCCTACAGCCCCCAGATGATGTGTGACCTTTGAAACCTGCCCTGGGACACCACTCCTCCTCCCACCATGAGAGAAAACCTTCCCAAAGAAAAGGATAGGGCAGTGAAAAGTGAGAAGTACAGGTAAGCTTTGGAAGGGGGTGTTAGTCGAGTGCATGTGGTGTCCTTGGAGCTGCCATGAGCCATGTGGATGATACGCTGGCCTGCTGAGCTGCTGCCACCAACGGCCACATCATCTAAGAGTCTATCCTGCATGAGAAGGGCAGAGACGACAGAGACCTTTGGTAAGAACGTGGAACACAATGGGGACATGCATATATAAGTGCTAAATAAAGACACGTGATATACGATGATAATTTAGGCTGCACTGGGAGTGCGGAGTCTTAGCCACTGGACCGCCAGGGCTTTGAAGGCCCCAGAGACTCAGGTTCATAATGATCAACAATACCCTGGATGGAACAGGTCCTCATGAAGAGCACTGGAAATGCACACACATGTCAGCAATATGAAGCATGCAGTATATAAAACATTTCATAAAACAGAGAAAGAATCTGCCATCTATACAAGAAATGTATTACATCTATCTCCCTATGGACAGAAATGAAGACTACTTTAATAAAAATTATGTGGTTAGACAAATATAGTGGTTACATGAATATTTTAAAAAATGAAGAAAAAGTGTAGAATAGTGCTTAAATTAATTCTAAGTGGAGAAATGGTATACATATGCATAGTACCTGCATGCTCAGTCACTTAACCGTGTTCGACTCTTTGCAACCCCATGGACTGTAGCCGGCCAGGCTCCTCTGTCCGTGGGATTTCCTAGGCAAGCATACTGAAGTGGGTTGCTATTTCCTCCTCCAGGGGATCTTCCCAAGCCAGGGATTAAACCCACATCCCTTATGTCTCCTGCATTGACAGGTGGATTTTTACCACTGTGCCACCAGGGAAGCCCATGCATAGTAAATATACAGATTTATCTCTGTAGATTGGTAAAGATAGCCATTTGCATATCCAGTAGTTAGATAAATATAATGTCTAAGCTGACACTATATACATAGGAAAATATATTTTTCACATTTCTTGATAAACAAGATGTATAGAGTGATTCAATAAACATATATCAGATACTTAATGGTTAGTTAAGTGTAGTTGTTAAGGCACCTGAGTGTTATGAAGACAAGCTTTTCCCACCAAAACCTTTAGCCAGGTCAAGCCAAGGACAGTCCTGTCAAGTCCTGTATCAAGAGTACCACTGGGAGCACTGACCCATAGGGGAAGAACCAATGCTGAAGCAGTCCTTGACTGCCACCTAGTGGCTATTGGGGGTGGACTCCTCCCTGTCTCCCCAGATGAAAACCACACCCTTTCTTGCCTGAGTCAGAGGCCAAGCCACAGAAAGGGCCCTGGGTAAGTGAAATGAGGACCTGACCCCTGGCTTCACGCCTGGTGGGGCTGTGGCCTGAGGGGGCAGTTTCCGAGCCTGGCCTGGAGGGACAGTGATGTCACAGAGAAACTAAGGCAGGGAGGCATTGAGAGACACGTGGATATAGCAAAGATACAGAAATAAAGATGCCAACAACTTAAGAGACCCAGAGGGATGAGAGAGAGAGAGACAGGAAGAAAGTCTCAGACAAATTCAGAAAGCAACACCAAGCAACATTCAGAGACACAGACACGCAGAAGGCTGCCGGCAGGTGGGAGGGCCTGCCAAACAGGAGAAGCCCTGTTGTTCCCATGCACCTCCAGGTAGTCCTCTAGCCCCATCCACATACACCGTTCAGAAGGTCCTGGCACTCTAATTCCTAGTCCTTTCTGAGACTCACTGGTACAAATTAGCTTATTTCAGGGCTTTCCCTGGGACAGGCTGAGGTGCCAGTGGCAGGTCCAGATTTACAGCGTCTGAAACCCGGCAGCCATTGTCTCTTTGTCCTTCTCTTTCTCCTGGTGAGTGTATTTCCCAGGTCTCCTTCATATACATAATGTATATTTTCTTATACATAAAAACCTCTATAGGGACCTCCCTGATGATCCAGTGGCTAAAACTCCATGCTCCCAGCACAGGGGGCCTGGGGACCAGGGAACTAAATCCCATATGCTACAACTGAAGGTCCTGCATGCCGCAACCAAGACCCAGAACAGCCAAATAAATACATATTTTTAAAAACTTCAGGAGGGACTTCCCTGGCAGTCCAGTGGTTAAGGATCTGTGCTTCCACTGCAGAGGGCACAGGTTCCATCCTCGGTCGGGAAACGAAGATTCCACAAGCTGTGTGGTTGGGCCGAAAAGTTAAAAAAAAAAAAAAAATTCTGTAGCACTTTGCCTGGAGAAAACAAAACTGACTATGGGTTTCCTCCCAACTGACTCCGTTTTGCTGAGGCATAAAGAGCTGTAAATTTGGAGGGTCCAGGGATCTCTCCTGGCTTGCTAAAGACCCCTGACTGGCTGATGAAAAACAGGATCTGTTTTAACCCACCATGGACACCTCGTGGCTTCATCTGCCCCATGCAGTCTGCTAATTTTTGTGTTATGTTCCAGGACCACCTCCTTGCTGGCACTTAGCAAGCTCCTGGAGAACGTGGGGTGAGTTAACAGCGGAGGGACTTGGGAAGGTAGGAAATGTCAACTCCAACTTCAGTTCTCCTGCATTCTCTTCTCACCTTCCCCAACTAGTCTCACCCTGAGGCCACTATCTGTGGCCTAGAGGCCTAGATTATGACCTTCTGGATTCTAATTCTTTCTTTTGAACTTTTTTGGCCATGCCACACAGCACACAGGATTTTAATTTCTCAGTCAGGGATGGAACTTGGAACCCCCTGCAATGAAAGTACAGAGTCTTAACCACAGGACTGCCAGAGAAGTCCCCTGGATTCTAATTCTGATCCTACCACTTACCATCTGGCTCTCCTTGCTTCTACTTCCCCAAATATAAGACAGAATACTAATAGGGTCCACTTCATAACATTGTCGTGAGGATTCAGTTAATACTGCAAAGTGTGGCACTGAACAGAGTTAAAACTTGGGACTTTGGAGTCAGTCTGGCCTTGGAGAGTTCATTTAATCCTTCCAAACTTCCATTTCTTATTTGTAAAATGGGCACACACTTTGCAATATTAACCCTGGAAGTCCACTGGTTAAGACTCGGTGCTTTCACTGCCCTGGGCCCAGGTTCAATCCCTAGTCCAAGAAATAAGATCCCACATGCCATGCAATTAAAAAAAAAAAAAAAAAGCAAGCAATTGTTCTATTATTCTAAATACATATGAACTTTCACACAAACATATTATGTTCATACTTTGTGTTCTTTTTCTTAGAACTTTCAGCACTGAGCCAGTTTCAGCTCCCTCCCAAGATCTGCCCTTGCCTCTCTTCTGGGGCTGGTATGTTTGTGCTCTGAGCGCCTTACGTGGGGGCATTGCTGCTGGGCACCACGTTTGCACTATTCCAGTTTTCAGAAGCAATGCCTCTTGTTTCCCAAGGTAGGTATGCCAATTTAAAAATCAAACTGAGATCCTGTGCACCCCACTGTGCCCAAGCCTAGGAGCTTTGAAGGTCTTAGTCACCATGGATGAAAAAGTAGAATACAGCAAACTCCACCCAGTTCTAGTGACAAAACTGGTTCTCCAAGTGCTGCGTGCAATGAATGCGCAGAGCAGGGAGCAGGGATGGCTTCAGACCCTCACTATGGAAAATGCCACTGTTGATCATTAGAAGTTAATATATTAATATTTTACTAGTTTATTAAGAACTTAAAGACTTTATCCATGAAACTACAAGACTTTCTACATGACAGGAGGAAAAAGTGCTACACAACTTTTAAAATATGATTTCCCATTGTTTACTAATCTTCAGCTTCAGCAGTCATTTTAATTTGGTAAACATTTCTGGGAGGAACTTGTCATCCTGTTATATAGTCTGATTGGAGTAGAACTCTTTGTTTATTGGTAACACTACCTAACATATAACTGCAAAACATTAGGGGACTTTTAGATGAGCTACTGTAGTGGAGACAACAAAGACTTTGTCAAGCTTTGATTGCTTTTGAATCCAGATTTCAGGTGGCCACAAATTCAATGCATACTTTATCCTCCAGGCAAGGTTCTAGAAACTACTGACATTCATAGTCATATTCAGTGCTAACAAACACAGTTAAGACCCCTTCTCCAAGCCTAGTGTCTTTGGTCTGTTGAGCTACAGTTTTCAGCTTTTCAACTGTAACATTCAATGCCAGTAAAAACATTCTTTTATTCTATTATTGCCAAATAAGTAAGTAATGCTCTTTATCAGACACTTAATCTTATTATAACTAACTTATACAAAGATGTGGATAAACAACTTTGAAGGAGAGACATTTCTTGGAATGAGAGGAACTTGATTTAGATAAGAGACCCTTTTCATAAATTATGCTCTAATCTGAAATCTGGGTATGTATTTGACTTCATTGGCTCAGTTTAACAAGGGTGAAATGGGCCAAGGGAAATTTATGACTATGTCAACACAAATATTTTTAAACCTGTATTTCGAACACTGGCCAACTCTAACCTTCTAAGAAGGCAGTCTCTCTCCTCCATCACTATATAACTCAGCTGCTTTATGTGTCTTCGCTATACTCATCAATGTCAATCAATACTTGAAATATTATACCAGCTTTTTTCTCTTTCCTACTCATCCTCATCATGTCAGCTGTTCAAGGCAGAAGCTTTGCATTACCCAGTTTGCACCCTCAGTTCCTGGAAAAAGTGCCAGAACAGTAGTAAAATTTAAGACAGGCATTGAATCAGTGAATACATATCAAGTAATTATATTAGAATGAAAATACTTTGAAAGATTTAAGATCAAATTATAGCATTAAATTTTAAAAAATTGTAGGGACTTCCCTGGTTATCCAGTGTGGTTAAGACAACCCTTCCAATGCAAGGGACACTTGATCAATCCTTGGTTGGGGAACTAAGATCCCACATGCTGTGTGGTGAGGCCAAAAATAAATACATAAGTAAGTACATACTTCAATTTTTTTAAAAAAAGCACAGTACACATAGTACATGTATGTACATGCATGCTAAGTTGCTTCAGTCATGTCTGAAACTCTTTGCGACCCTATGGACTATAGCTCGGCAGACTCTGTCCATGGGATTCTCCAGGCAAGAATACTGGAGTGGTTGCCATGCCCTCCTCCAGGGGATTTTCCCAACCCAGGTATCTAACCCACATCTCCTGCATTGGCAGGTGGACTCTTTACCACTAGTGACACCTGGGAAGCCCAGTACAGATACAGTAATACCAACTTTCCCACAATTGGTATGTTAGTGAAAATACATGTTTATGGACACAAAATATCTAAACAGGCATCAGCCTAAAATTCACATATGCATGCACACCAAAGAGAAATTCACACACACACACACATATATATCTCCAATATACAATCTAAAAAACACTGAAATTGTACAATTTAAATGGGAGAACTGTTTGGTATGTGAAATCAAAGCTGTTTTTAAATCACATTCAAAATAAAATCACATGCAGTTTAACGTGGAGAATGGTGGTTAAAAGAACTGGTTCTGGAGCTGTCATTTCCAGTTGTGAGGTTGGATGCTTCTTTTTCTTTTTTAATTCATTTTTAACTGGAAAATAATTGCTTTATAATATTGTGTTGGCTTCTGCCAACTTCAATCAGCCATAGGTATACATACATCCCCTCCCCCATGAACCTCTCTCCCACCCCTGACTCCATCCCACCCCTCTAGGTGAGCGCGCTGAGGTCCCTGTGTTATACAACAGCTTCCCAGCTTGCTTCTCTTAATCTCTCTTCACCTAGTTCCCTCATCCTGAAACAAGGTGAGAGCCTTCTCTGGAAAGGTTGCGATGATGACATGAATTAACATGGGGAAAGTGGTGGAAAGTAGCCTGCCAGGTAGCAAGCACTCACCAAGGCTGCCACTGTGGATACACCCAGAGTGAGGGGTGCCAGTCCCCTTACCCTTAAGAAGGTCATCATCTGAGGTGGGTGACACCCGTCAATAGATAATCCCCATTATGATGTGCTCAGTGGTGGCCTGTGGGACCAGGTGGATAAAGGAGTGACTTTTCAGGAAATTCTGAAATGAGACACGGTTGGCTATGGGGGAGGTGACACAATGGAAAGGTTTATTTCAGAAGTGGTTGACTGGGCGGTGTGTCCAGGAGGTACTTCAATAATGAGGTCGAGGGCTGAGGAGTATGGTTGAGAGACGTGAGCAGCAGTTGGACAAGAGACCCCTGGGGGAGCTCTAACAGAAGCGGAATGAAGGGTCGGTGAGAAATGACATCTCCCGGTATGTTTCGGGAACTCTTGCGCTTCTCCCCTCTCGCACAGGTTTTCATCAAGGGCCTTCTCAAATGCAAATCTAACAATGTCTCTCCCCTGCTTGAAGCCCTCCCTCCCAAGGTCTACTGCCGGCTTTCTGGCCTCACTCCCTGCGGTCCGCCTCCACGGCTCGTCCCCCTCCTCCTTGGCCTCCTGAGCTCATCCGATGCTCTGTCCCTTCACCTCAGCTATCCCTCACAGCCTCTAAGGACCCAGGTCCGAAAGACTACGGCCATCTCGGCGGCAGGAACGGATAAACGTGTGAACAAAGGCTCCAGAAACAACCAGAACCCGGACCGTTACTGGCTGACGCAGAGAAAAAAGGAAAACTGCGCACGCGTAATAGGACGGCTGCTTGACAGCCACTCGCGAGAACCCAAGTAGGGCCGATCCGCACGGGGATGAGCGGCACGGCTTCCACGCCAGAAAAGCCCCGCCCACACGGCCTGGGCCCGCGCCTGCGCCTCACAAGCGGCTTTGCCCAAGGCCCCGCCTTATCTCCCGTTCCTTGGTGCCGATTGGCTGGAAGTCATAATAGTCCTGCTCCGAATGGCTGTTTCTCGGCCCCCTGCACGAGGTATAGTAGTGGGTACGGATGGCTTCTGGGAAGGACATCCTAAAAGTCAATGAAGTCTTTTTGGCCGGAGTTGGCCGAAGAGAGCCAGGCAGTCACTGACTGTCGCAGAGACCTTCATATCCACATTCTTGAGACACTCCCCAAGATCGTTTCAGTATCCCCTAGTCTGGAAGGCTCTTAGATCGCGCAACGTGACGGGCCTATCCTGCCGTCTCCCAAATGCGCAGGAGTCAGCCCAGACTGAGATCCAGGAAAAAGCCCTCAAACTGCCGCTACCCTTCAAATGGCCTTCCCTGCACTCATTCACCTCTTTGTCTTACACCCATCCACCTCCTGCTCTCTCTCTGGAAGGCAGGTGAGCGAAGTCAGGCTTCCTTCCTCCACACGGTCCTCAAAGAAAGTGAGATCCAGGTCTGTGAGCGAGGAGCCCAGCACCCTGAGCACACAGAAAGGGACCTGCTGAACATGTGAACTGGATTTCAAATGAAAACAGCCTTCACTGCCAGTCCAGCCAATGAAGTTAAATACATATCCAGATGCGAAAGAGACAGGAATAAGAACAGGGGGGCTCCTGAGGGAGACAGCACAGAAGGGGTCCAGGTGGGAGTTCAGTATTTCTGACAACTAGAAGCTTCAGAGATTTCCTTTATCCTTGTTCTCTCATGAATGAGGTCTTTTCTCTCCTCTACCAGATTCTTCAAAATAGATAATCTAAGCTTTCTACTGACGCCTGTGACATTCAGTCTATCTTCGAAGGCAGGAAAAAACACTTCCACTCTGTGCCAGGCATAATACTAGCCACTTCCCTTTTATCTCTGGCCAACCTTAGCTAATTCCTGTTTTAGTATCTTTCTTCAGAAAAGTTAATGACTTTGAGGATGCATCTATGTTCTCCACAGAGTAACTAGTAATGCTTTGGGAAGGGGAAAAGTATAGTTTGGGAGTATGAAGAGCTTTGGCAGTGATTGACATGAGCAGAAGAGAGAGTCCTGGTGTGAGTGCTGATTTTCAGGTAGCCACTCTTGGCAACAGACTTCCCTTGTTCTACACAAGGTCCTTTGTATCATTTGCAGCACTGAAGTCCTGAAGGGGAAGGGAGAGTTCAGAGCTGGATCTTGCTGCATTCTCTCTTGACTTTTGATACCTCTAGGCTCTCATCTGCATCCATCTGACTGAGGCTGGCTCTCCATCACGCACTCCTCTGAACCTTTCATCATCAGAGGGTTGATTTCCCTGTAGGTCTCAGTTCCTCTCACCAAACTCCCCATCTGGTAGATAAGAAATCAGGCCCAAATGGATGGTTCCAGAAATTCTGATAAGGAATGCATGCCCAAGAAGCTGGGCAAGTGGCCAGATCTCCTTGAAAATGACTTCCTGAAAACAGCCTTTACTGCCAGTCCAGCCCCTCAGGAATCACATCGTGAGAGAGCAATTGTTCATCCTAAATACTCCAAACAAATGAGACACCTTTTTTTTTTTTTTTGGTTTGGAGGTGTGTGACATTTTCCAAACTGGCGCCCAAACAAAAAAAAAAAAAAAAAAAAAAAGTGTCTCATTTGTTTGGACCTGGGCACAGGACTGGAAAAGGTCCGTTTTCTTTCCAGTCCCAAAGAAAGGCAATGCTAAAGAATGCTCAAACTACTGCACAGTTGCACTCATCTCACACGCTAGTAAAGTAATGCTCAAAATTCTCCAAGCTAGGCTTCAGCAATACGTGAACCGTGAATTTCTAGATGTTCAAGCTGGTTTTAGAAAAGGCAGCGGAACCAGAGATCAAATTGCCAACATCTGCTGGATCATGGAAAAAGCAAGAGAGTTCCAGAAAAACATCTATTTCTGCTTTATTGACTATGCCAAAGCCTTTGACTGTGTGGATCACAACAAACTGTGGAAAATTCTGAAAGAGATGGGAATACCAGACCACCTGACCTGCCTCTTGAGAAACCTGTATGCAGGTCAGGAAGCAACAGTTAGAACTGCACATGGAACAACAGACTGGTTCCAAATAGGAAAAGGAGTACGTCAAGGCTGTATATTGTCACCCTGCTTATTTAACTTCTATGCAGAATACATCATGAGAAATGCTGGGCTGGAAGAAGCACAAGCTGGAATCAAGATTGCTGGGAGAAATATCAATAACCTTAGATATGCAGATGACACCACCCTTATGGCAGAAAGTGAAGAAGAACTAAAAAGCCTCTTGATGAAAGTGAAAGAGGAGAGTGAAAAAGCTGGCTTAAAGCTCAACATTCAGAAAACAAAGATCATGGCATCCTGTCCCATCACTTCATAGGAAATAGATGGGGAAACATTGGAAACAGTGTCAGACTTTATTTTGGGGGGGCTCCAAAATCACTGCAGATGGTGATTGCAGCCATGAAATTAAAAGACGCTTACTCCTTGGAAGGAAAGTTATGACCAACCTAGATAGCATATTAAAAAGCAGAGACATTACTTTGACAACAAAGGTCCGTCTAGTCAAGGCTATGGTTTTTCCTGTGGTCATGTATGGATGTGAGAGCTGGACTATGAAGAAAGCTGAGCACCAAAGAATTGATGCTTTTGAACTGTGGTGTTGGAGAAGACTTGAGAGTCCCTTGAACTGCAAGGAGATCCAACCAGTCCATTCTAAAGGAGATCGGTCCTGGGTGTTCTTTGGAAGGAATGATGCTAAAGCTGAAACTGCAATACTTTGGCCACCTCATGTGAAGAGTTGATTCATTGGAAAAGACTCTGATGCTGGGAGGAACTGGGGGCAGGAGGAGAAGGGGACGACAGAGGATGAGATGGCTGGATGGCATCACTGACTCGATGGACGTGAGTCTGAGTGAACTCCGGGAGTTGGTGATGGAGAGGGCTGGGGTGCTGCAATTCATGGGGTAGCAAAGAGTCAGACATGACTGAGCGACTGAACTGAACTGAACTGGGAGATCTTAGTTCCCAGGATTGAACCTGGGCCCCTCGCATTGGGAGCTTGGAATCAGCCAGTGGACCACCAGGAAAGTGCCCCGAGACAATTCTTAATAATATTCAAAGCTTGTAAAGGTTTCTACGTGCACCTTCATGATCACTTATAAGCACTGAGTTTAATATATCTAAGAAGCTAAATTCATTAGCTTGGGAACTGATTTATGCTGCTTCCAGTGTGGTAAGCATTGTTGCCCGCCACTGAGTGTGTGGCCAGCCTTTGGGGCCTCTTGGACAGAAGCAACACTCAGTCTTAATGCATCTACACCGAACTCTGGCAAAAGGGGGAGATGAGGTGGTAACTCACTGTGTGCTCACAGAAGTTACACACAGGTAGCTGGGCTCCTTCTCCCTGGTTCTGTCCTGGGCTCAACCTGTCCTCTACCTTCAACCAGTGGCAATAACACCTGACACAGGTGAAGTTTTCCTTCTACCTGTTAAAGGTGATAATATCTCATGGTGATATGGATGGGAATGGAGGATCCCTCAAGTGGGCAGCAGCTTCAGGATGGAGTAAAAGTACTAGAACCTTCTGGAGAAGTGGATCTGAGGTCTTTTTCATACTTCCTGGAGATCTTTCCAAGCACTAGGGACTTAAACAGTCCTCTTCCTACAAATGCTTGCTTTCTTGCTGTTTATTTCTCACATGTGGAGTGGGAAAACTTGAGCTGAGTTTCCACTCTGCTACCATGGCATACAATGTGACCTTGAGCAAGACTTTTATCTTCTCTGGAGCACAGTTTCTCTCATGCTCCAGGGCTCACTGTGTGTATACAAAGGCCATTCCCAGTTACACAGATAGCTCCTGTGAACTGAGCAGCATAATCAGATGTCATCATCACAGCATATACTCAGAGTCAGCTCAGTCATAGTTCCCACTTCATGGATGAGCAAACAGGCTGGAAGAGGTAAGTTGTTCAAGTGCATATAGCAAGTAACTAACAGAGCCTGGGGTTGACTTCAAGGTATGCACTGTTAATGGTTTTTCTGAATCTTGAGTTTCACAGACTCTCCTTACGTGGGGCCTGGGAGGCATTCATTCCACAGATACAAATTGAGGACCAGCCATGGGTCAGCCCCTTGCCCCTGCAACACCTCCACCCCAAACCTCAGGTAAATCCTGTTGTTACTGCAGTTTAGAGAAGAGGGAACTGAGGCTTGGAATGAAGGTGCTGATTGAGATCACTCAGTAAGCTACTGGCAAGCTGGGGCCAGCTCTTTCTGGCCCCAGAGGCCCTGATACAAACTCTGTACAAACTGAATCAAGAATAGGAAGCACCATGGAAGGTTTTCGTGAGGAGGTGCCACGTTTGCACTAGGAAGGTCCCCTCTGAATCCTTCCCACCCCTGCCTTTCAGGGCTCTGTCCTGCCCTCTGACCCTTAACACCGTGATCCACTGATGGCTTCCTGTCCTCAGTGACTCAACAATTCAATCAAAGTCTATCAGTATCCATGACTGGGCATTGGGAGGGAATAGGGAGGCCACAGTCCTGTTTCAGTTGGTCACCAAGCATTGGAGAAGAGGGTGAAGGGAGAGGAATTAGGGAGGGGAGACAGGATAATGGACAGGCCTGGAGTCATCCAAGGTCAAGAGCATAGGTAGAAGGCATGTGGGGGGTGAGGGACAGGAAGAGAATTTGGCCAGGCATGGGGTCCACAGAGGGAGGTGGCCCACTCCTCATCTTGGGGCTGGTGGTCCTCCTCCTGCCCCCGACCTGGCCCCACCACCCTATCTTACACCCCTGCCCCCAGGCAGTAGGCAGGAACTGAGGACCTGGGGGGTGGTTCTGATTCCAGCTTCTGTCCCCCTCCACCCGCAGCTAAGTGGTTGTCAGGGCTGGTCAGAGGGTGGGCCATCTTAAGGGGCGCCCATCAGCCCCATTTCTTCGCCTCAGTGAAACCAGTCCAAGGAAAAGCAATGAGCCCACTGAGCAAATGGAACCTCAAGGCCAGACCCTGACTCTTCGTTGACACCACGTTTCTGGGACACTCCCCTACAGAAGTCCTGGAACCCCTACTTTTGGTATAAGTACCCAGAAACATCCTCGTTCCCTCCAGCACCTTTCTGGACCTCTCTTTTAGGGTCCAGGTGACCTAAAGAAGCAGAGAGCTCACCTTCTCCTCATGAGAAGTGTCTGGGGCCCAGCCCGATCCCCACCATTGCCTTAGACTCTGAGCGGGCCTGGGTCTCTCACTGCGCTGTCCGCCGGGTGTGGCAGTCTCCTTTAAGAGCACACTGGGGAGAGGGAGCTGCAGGAATCCTTCCAGATTCTTAAGGAATCTGACCAGTTCCTTCTGCCTGATAGTATTGTTGCCCTGGGCAGGCGGGGCCGCGGGCTTAAAAAACCGGAACCCACCTGGGCTGGACGCAGCCCTAGAAGCCTCCTCAGACCAGCTCTCTACACCCAGCCGGCTATCAGGTGAGCTCAGGAGAAGGCTCTCAGGTGAGCAGGTTTCTGCTAGGACTTCAGGACTCCTAGGCAGAAGGGTGGAGGTGGAGGGGTGGTCTGGAGTACCAGTCTGAGGAAGGGTATGGTACCTGCCTAGGTATTCCCAGTAACAGATGTGTTTGGGGTTTGGAGGACTGGAAGTTGCGTGCCCTTTGAGCACCATCATGCGGAGGGTGGACTGGGGGCTGGAGGAAACAGGAAGCAGTCTTTGGCTAAAGAATAATGGGGAGTTGCGCCCCTTGTGATCCAGGAGTTCGAGGGTGATAGAAGGGGTAGGGGGAAACAGAGGCCAATGGAGGGCCTGGTGTACAAATTGCTCAAAGCCAAAAGACCCCCATGTTCTGAAGGAGCAGATTAATAGTCCTGACTTCCTACTGCAAAAGGATCCATGTACTTGTGTACTTACTTACTGTAACATGTTTCAGTACTTATTATGTGCTTCGCACTATTCTTAGGCTCAACATAGAGTAACTCATTCAATTCAAACACAACTTTAGGAGGTTGTTCTTATAATTATCCTCATTTTTACAGGGCACTGAAGCACAGACAGGTTAAGTAACCTAGCTGAGTCACACAGCTATTAAGTGCTGAGAGAGGAATTCTCCGGCTAGCTGGGCCCAACACGTAATAACTGGGGTTGCAATTTGGAACACTGACCATCCCTATGCCTGCCTGAAGCTAATAATAGGCAGAAAGCTGGGAGCGTCTTATCTCAAGGACACAGCCACTCTAGGGACTAATAAATGAAGACAGAAATAGTTCCCACCCTAAGGAGAAAGAAGGGGCTATGTCCCAGCCACCAGGCACTTTTCTGCTAACAGCAGTCTGTACTCTGAGAGTGGAATTTGAGGCTATCTGGAGCATGGTCCTTGGCTGGGGCTGGGGTGGGAGGCAGTTGCCTGCACCCAGCATCTGCCCCCCAACTCTTCCACTTCCCCTGTCCCACTGCTCACTCAGAGGAGTTCTGGGCATGCCGTGTGTGTGCACACTCAGTTATGTCTCACTCTTTGCAACCACATGGGCTGTAGCCTGCCAGGTTCCTCTGTCCATGGGATTTCCCAGGCAAGAATACTGGAGTGGGTTGCCATTTCCTTCTCCAGATCTTCCCAACCAGGGGATCAAATCCGCATCTTCTGCATTGGCAGGAGGGCCCTTTACCACTGCACTCCCTGGGAAGTCCGGGCATGCCCTAGCTGGAGGCTGTCTTGGACTTCAGCCTGGTAGTGCCCCAGGCCCAGATCTTTGGAAACAATACCTCAAGTCCTTTGAGCTGGGGGTCAGGAAGGCAGGCACCAAAGCTTGAGTTAGAGCAGTAGCCCTCCTCCTGAAGGTGTGTCAGACATCTGATTACCAGATTTTAACAAAACCTCAGATGGGTTGGCCAGAAAGTTTGTTCGAGTTTTTCCATCAGATGATACAGAAAAACCTGAACAAATTCCTTGGGCAACCCAATATGTGCAGGCATCGCTCTAAGTATTAGAGGTATTACTATTATTAACTCTAGATAAGGACACAGAAAGTAGTAACTTTCTCATGTCCACCCCACAAGAAGCCTTGAGATTTGTGCCACTGGCCTCCGTGAGCGTGGAGCTGGTCGGGGCTGTTTGACCCCAGCCTGCTCTCTTCTCCTGCAGACCGGACCTGCGTGCCGCTGTGTCATGGACGGGGTGACCCGGGCCCTTCTCCTCCTGTTGGCCGGTGAGTCCTCCCAGAGGCGACCCTACTGCCACTCACTCACCTACCAAGGCTGTGAAAACCAGGAGAGCGTCTCATAAAGGGCGCCTGATGTTGAATAAATGGGTTTTCATTTAGACTGCTAACTTAAAGATAAACATAAAGGAAGTATTGAGGTTTGTTCGAGTTTTCCGTAGATCTTATAACCCAAACGAACTTTTTGGCCAACCTGATCACAGTAAGGTAGACTATTATCCTGAATCATGGAACTTTGGGAAACTGTAATCACCTGTTGGCAAGAAGAGACCAGTGTTCCCTACTTCTTTAGGAGGCAGACCATTAGCCAGGATCTGGGTAGGAAGCTTTTCAGGAGAGGGTAAAGATACCAACACACCATCCCATTTTGAGTATAAGAAAGAATAACAAGAAGTCTGAGAAATAGCAGGAAGGGCTGGGATGGGGGAGCGGGGCACAAAGGCCAGAAAATAGGAGACAAAACCCTAGGTCTGTTTGGGTTGGGGAAAGTATGAGGAGGGGAACCAGTGACCTCAGGGTCCCCCCCACCCTCCATTCTGGTGCCCCAAGCAAGGCTGGTTGATCTTTTGCCTCTGGGCTGGTGTCCTGCCTGCTGATTCATTTTGAGACCAGTATCATGAATTAACACACAGTCCCTCTGCTTCTCTCACTCAGGACTGCCTGTCTTGGAAGCCAATGACGTGATTGGTGAGTGAGACCCTAAACTGCTCTGCTGGTCCTGCCCCCGCGTTTTCTCTCTAAGACCCCACATCTTGCCTCCTGGTTCTGGTTGTTAATTTTTTTTTCTTCCTTTCCTGCAGATAAAGACAGTCCCTTCTACTATGGTAAGAGCTGATATCCCTTGCCCCTGACCCCTACTCTTGCCTATGCTAGACCCCTTTGCTAGAGTTGGTAAGGGGTAATGTGGAGCCCAGTGTAGACAGAGGGAGGCTTGAGGGAGTGGGCAAGGAGGGGCAGAATGAGGATGAGACTGGGAATTAAAGAATCAGCATGGTGGATCAAAAGAACGACAGGCCAGCAAGTAACGTGGTCTTTGGGAGAGTTTTCCTCCAGCAAGGAGGTAAGGGGCCTGCAGAGTGTTTAGGAAGACTACTGGGAAAGTGGCTGGAGGCAGCTGGCTGATTTCCTTTCTCCCATTCACTCTCTCTTCTTTTGCCTTCCCCAGGACCAGCTCCTTGCTGCCCTACAACCCCCGCAAGGAGGTGTCCTCTCCTTCTGCCTGCCACTGTCCCCCACACACCCTCATCTTCCCTGGGTCTCAGCTCAAATGCCACCTTTCAGCAAAGCCTTCCTTGATCATTCTTCAAAGCCTCTTCTTTTTCTGTGCATTTCTGCTTGATTTTTCTTCCTAGTACTTGTTCCCACCAGATATGACATGACGTATTTATGAGTTTGTCCTGCTTGTTGCCTGGAATATGTGTGTCTGTATAAGCAGGTGCGCATAACTATCTGTTGAATGAGTTGGGTGGAGCCAGGCTGATGCCAGCCCTCTTTCCATTCCTCTAGACTGGGAAGGCCTGCAGCTGGGCGGGATGATCTGTGCAGGCCTCATGTGCATCGCTGGAATCTTGTTCGCCCTGAGTGAGCAGTGGGACTAGCAGGGTCAGGTGGAGGTGGGGAGCGAGTGGGAGGAGGGGGGCCCAGGCTTTCCAGGCTCTTTGCACTACCTGTGTCTTCCTTCACAGGTGGCAAATGCAAATGCAAGAACAAGCAGAAGCACGGGTGAGACAGGCCCTACTGTGTGTCCTTTGAGCTGAGCAGAGCAATTTGGGCATAATGTCCTACAATTTGGGAAAGGAGGACAGAGTCCTGGCTGTCCCTGGGTTTGCAGTAGAATTTGTTATTCACAGATAATCATCCCTGAGAGGGCCTCTGTCAGAGAAACCTGTTTAAATTGGTACCAGGAATCTTGGTGGGGGAAAAGGACAGAAAGTTCGAGGATGCTAATCTGATATGTTCCTTTTGCAGCTCCTTACCTGAGAAAGCTGTTCCACTCCTCACTCCAGGTGAGACGGACTTCTTTGAGAGCCTTCCTGGCACTCAGGCAGTAGAGCCGTATAATTTGAGGATTAATACATGTTGTGCTGTGTGTAAGGCAGGACTGTCCTGAACCAGTCAGCCTTGGGGACGCCTGAGGCTGAGGATGTGTATATGGAGTTTGTGAGGACCTGACTCCGCATTATCTCCACAGGCTCTGCCAGTACCTGCTGAGCACAGGATTGGTTTCATGACCCTCCCTGCACTGGCTCCCATGCTGTCCCCTTCCCCTTGGGGGCCTTACCCACTCAGGATGGCTTTTGTCTCTGTTGGTGGGCCCTGAGGCTACCTCAAAAGGCTGTCCAGAGCTTATTTCTAAATTAAATTTATCTCCCCCTCTGATGGACTATGACCTTCTGTGGGTCTGGTTGGGGATGGGTAGGTTGGGACGAGACAATAAAATCTTGCTCAGGAAAGTCCAGGCCCCTCAGCTGGGGTGGGGTGGGGGATGTCCCATGGATGGCTGATGCATCTTGTGGCCTCATGTTTGTCTGAAGCCCATTCCCAGCACCACCACCCCAACTTTGAGGACCTCCTGATAATTGATAATTGATCTCCTGCCTCATCCATGCACCACACAAGACACCTCAACATTATATCAAAGAACATTACAATTTCCACACCTTGCCTGAAGACCTTAGAAGTCCCTGTGACCCAGATCCCCATGACTTCCTGTAACCTAGAATGATCCCCAGTGGTTTGCCCTCTGCTAAGACCCCAGCTTGCCCAGTGAGTGTTCACACAATCCAGGAAATGCAGTTCTTCCTTCACTGACAGCCCAGTAAAAACTACTGTAACCCTTAGAGCAACCCATGGACCCTTCCTCTTACTCCAGGTAATGTCCTGTGAGACCCTACTATGAGCAACATCCCAAGAAGCCCTGCAGTGTGCGTTTCAGAACCTAAACCATCCATGCCACTCTGGGTCTCAGTATGTCCAGAGCCCATCCCTGGAATACCTCACTGAGAGGCCCCAGCATGCATGGGATGGGTCTGTGGAAATGGCTCTTCCACCTTGGCAGCCCGCTCACCTGCAGCCTCACCCCTCTTGCCGACCTCCATACCCTAAGGTGGAAGGAGCTGAGGCCTACCCTGCCCAGCCCCTGCTCCTGGCAGAGACCCTGGGATGGAGACAGGTCAGGGCAGCAGCTGCCCTGTCCCTGCCAGGCAGTGGCTCACAACCTAGGTCTGAATCTGGCTGATGGGGCAGCCACCTGCCTTGATGTTGCTTCAAGCCACCTCTACTGGCAGCAAGGAGCATATGCTATTGTGTCTGAACTGGACTATAGCCCGCCAGGCTCCTCTGTCCACGGGATTTTCAGGCAAGAATCTCTGGAGTGGGTTACCATTTCCTCTTCCTGGGTATCTTGCCAACCCAGTGATCCAACCCAAGTCTCTTGTGGCTCTTGCTTTGGCAGGCACTGCACCACCTGGGAAGCCCTTCCTTTACTGGTGTCCTGCTCCAAACCTTCCATCCATTTCCAGGGTGTTGGTACCAGATCCTCTGGAAAGTCTACTGTGTCCAAGATCTGTGGGCTAGGGTTAGGAGGCCAGCACAAGAGATTCTAGAGGCTGAGGAGTCTGCCTTCTGGCCTTCAGCCCTCCCAGGTCCTGAGGTCTAAAAATGAGGATCATACATCTGTTTAGGGCCCTTGATCAGGATACATATGCAGGGTGAGGGGATGGTTCAAAGGCTGGCCCAGAGCTACAGCCATTACTCCAAGAACCTGAGTGGAACTCGGAATACCTGGTTGAAATTGGTGCCTTTCACTGTCCAAGGTGAGTAGGAGAGCCCTAGCAGGGTGCTATGGGCGTGGACGGCTACGCCACGTTCATCACCCACCCAGACAAGATCCTCTTAGGTGTTTAAGGTCCCAACATTAGGAGTCGGATAGATATCATGAAAAAAGTAAAATGAGTGTGCTGCAGCGGCGCGAGTGCCTGGGCAGCGATGGGTGATATGGTTAAGTCTTGAAGTGACATGACATCCGAGATGAATCCTCAAAGGTGAAAGTGGAGAGGGGCCAGTCGCGCAAACATCTTTCCTGGTAGAAGGAACTTTGGCCTTTTTGCTTTTTTGAGAACCAGAGGAAAGTCACCGTGACTGGGACATACGCGAGAACCCCCGCCAAATCCTGAGTAGGAATTATGAGACCTGCAGCAGCAGCCCAGGCAGCGAGACCAGGAAGGCAGGGCACAGGCGCGCCCAGGGGAGGGCGCAGCCCTGACGCAACACGCAGCATCATCTGCCCAAAGGCGGTTTCCGGCCCCGCCTTTCCGTCTTGGGGAGGGGGCCCCGCTCCGCCCCGCTCCCTGAACGCCGGAGGCTGCTGATGTGAATAACTGATTGGAGAGTAAAATTAGCTCCACCTTAAAAAAAAAAAAAAAAAAGCAAAGTCTGTAGCCTCACGTGGGGCTAGAGTTGTCAGAACGCCCTCTTCTGGGTGACCGGCAACCGTCCTCTGAGAAAATTAGGTCTCTACCACCGCAAAGGGTGAGGTGCTCTTCTGTCTGAAATTCAGTCATTATGAAGGAAAGCTCATCGCTGCCAGGGGAACCTGAGTCACTTTGGCAAGAGATTCAACCTCGATTGCCACTGGGGCGCCCAGCTCCGGAAGAGGCGTTTCTGGACGCCGTGTTCCACTTCCATCTTAACATTTTGATTCCCCAGCTCCGATTCGCGGTGGAGACCAGTTACACAGTTTTAATCGGCTTTCACCCCGCCAAACAGCCTAATTTCACCTAAACAAACTCCACAGTTTTTCTCACGCCCCATAATCCATTGAAAGGCACCATATCCCCATACACCCTTGCTGTGCAGCTCCCTCATGGGAGGTCAACCAGTGAACCTGGCTTTGACCAATTACAGGGTCCCACCTGGTGGTTTAGGTTGATTCTACCTGTCCAAGGCTGGGGCACAGGGCTCATGGAGAACATCTGGGAGCCTGGGTTGATAGTGGGTGGGAAAAGTCACTGCCTGCGATGGGAAGGTTGGGGGAGAGCCATGCAGGATAGAGTTGATGTTAGCCTGGTGTGGCTGGCGCCTGGTGCTGATGCCCAAAAGAAGCTAGCTCTCCTTTTTCCCTTCCAGTAGGAAGGAAGGAGTAGGACGTGGTAAAGGTCAGTCAGTCATAAGACGAGAGGAGTCTCTGCCCAGGTTTCACTGTGTGGAATTACTCGCTGTGCCTCACAGACCTCTCTCAAGCCCGTTCCCCCCACCCCCACCCACCTCGGGAACAGGGGTTGGGGATTGGGAGGAGGCTGGGTTTACGTCACCATTCCTGCCTTTTGTCATCTCCTAAATGAGGGCTGCCCAGGAAAGAACCAGAGAAAGCAAAGGGTAAGTTCCACTTAACTGAACACTTGGGTCATTATGGGCACTGTTAGAAACACTTCCTAAATTAAAAGACGCTTACTCCTTGGAAGAAAAGTTATGACCAACCTAGATAGCATATTGAAAAGCAAAGGCATTTCTTTGCCAACAAAGGTCCGTCTAGTCAAGGCTATGGATTTTCCTGTGGTCATGTATGGATGTGAGAGTTGTACTGTGAAGAAGGCTGAGCGCCAAAGAATTGATGCTTTTGAACTGTGGTGTTGGAGAAGACTCTTCAGAGTCCCTGGACTGCAAGGAGATCCAACCAGTCCGTTCTGAAGATCAGCCCTGGGATTTCCTTGGAAGGAATGATGCTAAAGCTGAAACTCCAGTACTTTGTCCACCTCATGCGAAGAGTTGACTTATTGGAAAAGACTTCTGATGCTGGGAGGGATTGGGGGCAGGAGAAGGGGACGACAGAGGATGAGATGGCTGGATGGCATCACTGACTTGATGGACGTGAGTCTGAGTGAACTCCAGGAGATGGTGATGGACAGGGAGGCCTGGTGTGCTGCGATTCATGGGGTCGCAAAGAGTCTTACACGACTGAGCGATTGAACTGAACTGAACAACCTATGTGATGGGGATTTCATATTTCGCCCTCTGTGCTCAAGAGGAGACCTAGGTTCTCACAGGTCATCTTACTCCTGAGCCGTTTCTGAAGGACTAGGTTACACTGCCTTTCTGGTATTCACTATCTGAAAGAGAATCCAGGTTCTGTACCTGCCGGGGGACTATATACATTATACACACACACACACACACTTTTTATTTAAACAACCTTATTTTCTGATTGCAAGCATTTTTTCATAATTATCCAGAAAACTGAATAGTACAGAGATATCTCAGAAAAGAAACCAATTTCTTACTCAGCACTCAGAAATAATAAAGGCTATGTTTTGATATATAATGACAGTATTCTATAATTATCTGGAGCTCCAGGTTGTTGCATGAGCCAGTAGGTCATTACTTTGAATTGCTGAGTAGTCCCAGGCAGTCCTCTTAAAATAAAGGAGGGCCTACCTAACTTAAAGAGAGTTAATACAGTTTATTCTAAGACTAGTCATTTGAAAACATTGATATTTCTGTTCCACAGAAGGTAGCAGTCTTTTATCCTCAATTTCTGTTAGTCGTTCAGTTGTGTCTGAAATCTGTGACTCCATGGACTGTAGCCCAATAGGCTCCTCTGCCCATGGAATTTTCCAGGTAAGAATACTGGAGCAAGTTGCTATTCCCTTCTCTAGGGGATCTTCCCAATCCAGGGATCGAACCTGTGTCTCTTGCATTGCAGGCAGATTCTTTACCATCTGAGCTACATGTAAATACTATAAAGCTCAGGGTAAGAAGTGAGGGCTAACAGCTAACATGAGGGAGCATGATCCTGTTATCTTGGTTGGCTAATGGTTAGATCCTCTGCCAGATCCTATAAAGGGGTTTACTCAAGTCTCAACCCAGCCATCAAAGGAGTATTAAGGTCAGATCTACTCAAAATGCACTAAAGATAATGTACTTATCTTACAGAAAACCTCTTCAGCTGAAGCTCCAATACTTTGGCCACCTGATGCAAAGAACTGAGTCACTGGAAAAGACATGCTGGCAAAGATTGAAGGCAGAATGATGGGAATGACAGGATGAGATAGATGGCATCACTGATGAGACAGACATGAGTTTGAGGAAAATTTGGACACGGAGAGAGGGAAGAACAAAGAAGCCAAGGAACACCAAGGACTGCCAGCAGTCGCCTAGGCTGGAAGAGGCAAGATTCTTCCTTAGAGTGAGAATGGCTTTGCCAACGCCTTAATTCCTACTTCTCATCACCGAAACTGTGAAAAAATTAATTTTTCTACATTATGTAAAAAAGTTACATGGAAACTTTACAACTCACAGTAACTGATGTTTAACAGCCAATTAGACTTAGCTGAAGAGAATGATTGGAAGATAGATAAAAGGAATAAAGATATATAAGGAAAGAGTATTAAATAAAATCCAATTTACCAGTGATTTAAAAAAATAAATTGATACTAAACCTGTAGTAACTGAAAATTCTAATAAAGAGTATCTAACAACAACAACAAAAAATCAGTCTTTTAATAGAGAAATACTATTGAAAGCTTTCTCTGAAATTTGGAGTAAGATGCCCCCTGACCCCAACTTTGTTCATCACCATGTTTTCTAATGATAAAAAATGAACTTACCTAAGTAAGCAACAAGTCTAAGAAAAGAAAAAAAGTACCTAAGGATTAGAAAGAAATTAATCAAACTGCCATTATTTGTAAATGGCAGGACTTTGTGCATAGAAAATTCAAAGAATCAGGACCTCTGTAGTGATCCAGTGGCAAAGACTCCACACTAACAATGCAAGGGCCTGGGCTGGATCCCTGGTCAGAGAACTAGATCCCATATGATGCAACTAGCAAGGGCCTGGGCTGGATCCCTGGTCAGAGAACTAGATCCCATATGATGCAACTAAGACCCTTCACAACCAAATAAATTAAAGAAAAAAAGAAAATCCAAAGAATCTATATTTAAATCAGCATAAGCAAGTGATTTTAGCAAGACCACAAGTCAACATTAAAAAAAAATTTTTTTTTTAAATCTTGCTATTTCTAGTCCCAGGAACAAAACTTTCAGCAAAAGAAAAAGGCACCATTTAAAATATAATAAAATACCTAGAAATAAGTCTGACAAAATACATCCAAGAATTTTTACACAAAGTCTAAAAACAAAATCGTTAAGAGCCTCAGGATTTGATGCGTCTGTCAACACTCAAGCAAGAGGGGGATCTTAGTGCAAGGTGAGCACAGTAGCTCCAGTAGCTTTTTTTAATTTTATTTTACTTTACAATACTGTATTGGTTTTTAATGATAAACAGCTCCCTGCTACAGAGGAACTGTTGATTCCCATCAACATCAGCAGGTGGCTGAGCAGTCACCATGTAGTGAGACATCAGAGACAGCACACAAAACGATTTAGAACAGTGATTCCTGGATGGTGAAGCCTGCTCTGTCCTTTGCAGCAGGGCAACTTGCAGACACTCTGCAGCCTGCTAGTCACCTGGTAGTTGGGTAGCAGCACTGTTTTCAAGTCAAAATTTCTCCAAAATCCAAAAGGTCCTGCCAAAACTTATGCTTCTTGGTGAGGCAGTGTCTTTACTTTTCCATTGGAGGAAATGTCTGTTTTGCCCAAGGCCTGAAGTCAGCAAATATTTCCTATAAAGGCTCAGAGTAAAAATCTGCTAGGCTTTGTGGGCCACATGGTCTGATGAAACTGGTAACACAAGAGCAGCCTATACAAAATAAATGAATGCAGATGGCTGTGTACCAGTAACAACTATTTGCAAAACAGGTCCAGATTTGGCCCATGGGCCCTAGTTTGCCAGTTGCTGCCCAGGACTATTATACTAGACCCTAAAAATGTCCCCGACACAGCAGAGCCCTTAACTCTTCCACCCACTAGCACAGAGGTGTCTTTCTAAGGCATCCCAAGTACTCACTGCTTCCTCCTTGCCAAGACCAATGAGCATACCATCAATACAATGAATTTGGCAAGATGATCAGTCTCCAGAGGGCAGGAGTTACCAGCCAGCTGACTACAGACAAATGTCCAGGTTACAAGGTCATTAAAAAAAAAAAATCTTTTGCTTGATGCTAACTCAGAACGTATTCCACTAGTTCAGGGGCTTCCCAAGTTCCAGAGGCTTTGTCTTTCCAGCAAACACATCACATTAAGCACTGAGCTGCACCTGGGCCAACTGTGTGGTTAAGTTCCTGGTTGTTTGCTTTCATCTGCCAGAATCCATCTGCTTTCTGGGGACCAGATTTGCAAATAAAAAGGGTTAGGCTTAACCTTTTCAAGCCTCGGAGTATGGCTCTAACCCCACACGTTGCAGACATCACAGAATCTCTGTTCACTGTCCTGGATGGGGAACACTTTCTAAGAGGTTCCTCTTGGCCTTACCTACCACTTAACTTCACAAGCACCCAAGCGTGTTTCTGGGTGGGGGAAAACCTATTAGCTGCCAAGGATACCCCTTCCTACTCACTCATGGAGATAACCCGAGGCATCTTCACCTGTTTAATCCAGTGACATGAACTTGGGCCTGTGAATCCATATCACCTGGCCTTCTTATGCTCCCACTCTAAAAGAAGTTGGCATTTTGGATGCCTGGGATCAGTATTAACTCAGACTATCAATGCAACTGCATATGAGATTTGGGTCACTTCTTACCCTTGGCCTCAGAGGATAAGATGTATAATCTACTACACACGCATTGTTGCAATGCTGCCAGGCCCTTCCTCCACTTCATTTGATGGTCTCTGGGCTTGAGACCTGGCTCTGTTCTGAAAATAGAAAACTCTGACTTCAATCTGCTTTTTGCTCACATAATCAAATGCTGGGAACAAAAGCTGACGGACACCTCAGAACTGAACCTGCAGGACCCTGACACCCATAGGTGTTAGCCTCACCACAGATGTGGCAGGGTCAAGGCTCCTTAACCGCCTTTCAGGCTTCGCTGCCCATTCATCCAATTGCTTCCACTTTCTCTCCTCTTCCGGAAGTGGACATCTATCCTTCTCAACACTCAGGATCTCCCTCCTAGAGGTCAGTCTCCAAGCTTCAATTCTAAATATTAAAAGGGCTCCAAAAGTGCTTACAACTTATACACTCAGTCCTAATATGTAGTTTCCTTTCCGAGGTTGGGTAGTAAAAATTTGAAGGCCAAGGCACATTTGAAGTTTTCACAATTTTTGACAAAATTAGAAAACAAGTGCAGTATTTTGTACTGCAGGTCTATTATTAGGAATAGATTTTTAGACATAACTATCTTGGGTCCCCTGCCATCAAACTGATTCATCAAAATGGAAACCATTTTCAGGGCAGGCTGCTTTGGCTTACCAGCATTTTACCTCATTCCCGGAGCAAACTTTGAGACATAGATTTTCCTTGTATCAACCACATACCTCAGGTGAGGTGACCAAGGGTTCTACTAAGAGGCAGGTAACCACTGCAGCTGCAGTGGGATTTGCAGTCATCCAGCACATTCCGGATTTCCTACCCCAGGTTCTTAGAGCCCATTCCATGTGCTGTGATTAGTCGTGTCTCTTTGTGACCCAATGGACTGGAGCCCACCAGACTCCTCTGTCCATGGGAATTCTCCAGGTAAGGGGAGTTGCCATGCCCTCCTCTAGAAGGCCTTCCCAACCCAGAGATAAACCCAGGTGTCCCACATTGCAGGTGGATTCTTTACCATCTGAGCCACCAGGGAAGCCCACTCCTTCCATATTTGAACTTTTAAATTTGCAAAGATCTACAGGGAATAAATATACTCCCTAAAACTTCACTGCTCTAATTAAACCTTAGCCTTTTCATTGCACCCTAGCTCTGGCATTCCTGGGTGATGTTGCCACTGTATGTTTGCCATCTGAGTCTGCAGACCACTGGTGGGAAGAATGACAGGGTGGGGCCATAAATCCAACAAAGTTAGAAAGGCCTAAGGCTCCCTCTAGTCTACCTACAGACTTCACAGATCTGGGCTACACTGATTGGACACTAAAATGGGAAAATGAACACCCATGAAGTCAAATTCTCTCGTTAGTCTTGATAGTGTTTAATGTGACTGCAATGCTGTGTATATTCAAAAGCAGAGACATTACTTTGCCGACTAAGGTCCGTCTAGTCAGGGCTATGGTTTTTCCTGTGGTCATGTATGGATGTGAGAATTGGACTGTGAAGAAGGCTGAGTGCCAAAGAATTGATGCTTTTGAACTGTGGTGTTGGAGAAGACTCGAGAGTCCCTTGGACTGCAAGGAGATCCAACCAATCCATTCTGAAGATCAGCCCTGGGATTTCCTTGGAAGGAATGATACTAAAGCTGAAACTCCAGTACTTTGTCCACCTCATGCGAAGAGTTGACTCATTGGAAAAGACTTCTGATGCTGGGAGGGATTGGGGGCAGGAGAAGGGGATGACAGAGGATAAGATGGCTGGATGGCATCACTGACTCGATGGACTGAGTCTGAGTGAACTCCGGGAGCTGGTGATGGACAGGGAGGCCTGGCGTGCTGCGATTCATGGGGTCACAAGGAGTCGGACATGACTGAGCGACTGAACTGAATGCTGTGTGCAGAGCTACCTGAAATTTAAAATTTGCTTCCCACTGCTAGATCAACAATTTCTAACAATTTGGATGTAGGTCTCAAACTTCAGAATATGCATATCCTGCAAAAAACAAACTCTAACCCTAGAGTGTATCCGATCGAAATAATCATAAATATGGCAGACTGTTCCAAACAGCACATCTTATATAAAACCATAAATTGTGGCTAATGACTCAATATATGTAGCACCAAAAACTAAACACCTCTAGCTATGAATAGGTGCCACCCTGGTATAAACGGAACAGCAGGATATTACAAACGGCTGATCAATAGAAAAAAAGTCACAGGAAAACTGGAACTCTTGTTTCCATTCTAGTTTCTAGTCATCATTTCCACTCGTGTGTTTAATGTTTTTAAATTTGATTTTTAATTTAGCCTTGTTGTAAGAAACACAAGGGAAATTAATAGTGCTAAATTTAAAATTCACACTTTAACACAGCAGTATTAAACTCAACCACCCAGGTCATTTTACTATTTGTTGGTGAGCATATAGTCTGTGCCAGTCATTGTGAAAAAGTCTTTTTATTTTAAGAAAAAAATTTAGTTAACAAAAAAATTTAACAAGTTTCACTTAGCAAAATACACCCGAAAAGAAATCACAGTACAAAGAAAGTTCTTAAGTCAAGGCCTCACCAATTCCTACAGTATTAGTAATGTGTCTCAATTTTCAAAACTAACTTTTAAAAAGCTTAAACTTAACCTAAGAGATTTTAAATGAAAATAAACTAGAATGAACAAACATGAGAAATGTCCTCTTTGAATTAGGGATCTAGCACCTTGAGTTTTCCAAAAAAGCACGCCTCCCCAATGTGTTCACGATGATGTGGTGTAAAAGATCCACATTTAACATACTTAAATCTACTTTAAACTCAGATAACATCACTCCAGAAATACACTACCAAAATGTTAATTGAGAAAAGCTGAAAATAGTTTTAGTTTACTCAATATCACATGCTAGAAGAAAGTTTGCATGAGAAAACACTGAAGAGGTAATTTTTTAATCCAGATTTCACAAACTCATGGTGCAAAATGGGTCCCATAGCTTCCTCTAGAGTAATAACTGCTTTTCACTGCTTGTTGGCTGCCTGTGAAAATTTGACTGAAATAACTCAAAAGCTACTAACAAAACTAGTCATATCCACCCATGCTGTTCTGGCCACCATAGCCAGCCCCATAACAGCCGCTCACAGACTGGCTCTCAAGGCCACTGTAAGTGGACTGGGTTGACACCCCCATGCCCTGCATCATCTGGCTGCTATATGCCCCGTTGCTGGCCCCTGTTGTGGAATTCAAGAAAAGTTCTATGTATCGATGTTGCATGTTGGCCCTGTCTTTGGACATGGCCGCCACGGCTTCTTCATGAGTGGCAAATTCAACATCAGCTTCGCCGGTCACTCTTCCATCAGGGCCAATCTCAATGTGGACTCTCACAGGGTTGAGCGGGGAGAAGAAGTTGTAAATGTCGTTCTCTGTGGCTTTGTAGGGCAGACCTCTCATGTGGACGCAGTGTCCAGTGGTGCTCTGGACAGTGAACTCGCCATCTCCATACCTGTGGTCGTACATTCCAGAGAGACAATAACTGAGGTCTCTCCCAAACAGGTCGGTGGTGAAGCCATAGCCATCACTGAGGCCGCTGTACTCCTCATAACCCCCATAGCCTGCACTGTAGGCACCAGACCTCATCCTCTCCAGGCCTGCCTGCTTGACGATGCCAATATACCTCCTGGCTGTGCCAGGGCGGTCATAGGGCCCTGGCCGCTGCACTGACATGAACTTCAGTGGGGGATCTGAGTATGACCTAACTTCTTCCTGACTGCTCTTGAACACCTCAATATACCTGTGCCCTATTCTCTCCTTGTGCTTCCCTAGAGCCTTCTCTGCTAACTCCTGTGAGGCAAACTGCACAAAGGCTTCCCCTGTAATCTTGCCCTCGGGGTCCACAGGCAATGTGATCCCGTTTGGCACGATTTCCAACCCTGAGAAGAACTGAATGATCTCTTCCTTGGTGCATCCAAACGGGAGTCCTCGAAGTCGCACGAAACCATCATTGGCAGTGTCAGCACTGTTTGGACCACTGTGCTTCAACACCCAATCCATCTCGGTTCTGTGGGACTTGAACACTTCAATGTACCGATGTCCCATGCTTTCCCTGTCTTTTTTAAGGGCCAATTTTACATCATCTTCCGATTCAAGTTCAACAAAAGCCTCACCACTCTGCCTGCCTTCTCTAGTGTAGATAAAGTGAACACCTGCGACCCCGTCATGGATCGTGCAGTCGGAGAGGAAATTCTGCACATCCTCAACAGAGCAGGACCAGGGCAGGCCACGGAGCTTGACCACAAAGCCTTCACCTCCCTCAGGGCCCAACATCATGGACACTCGACAAAGTAGACGTCAAACAAGCTCGGGTGCAGCTTTGTGTGGCTGAAAAGAAAGCAAAAACTACTTTACATAAATTTTCATTTAATATGTATAACAAGAATATGAAACTAAAGGAAAACAGACTGCATTACTGCATCATTAAAGTAAAATGCAAGACAGTAGGTGAGAAGTCCTATTGTCTACTCAAAACCCCAATCAAGTGCAAGGTCAAATTAAGGCATATCCAAACAGATAAGTCCATCAGCAGAGTATCAGTTACATGAGATGCAAACATAGAAATCAAACTATAAGCCTCTCAGTTTCACACTGCCATGGCCTGGGTTCAATCCCTAGTGCCATAAGCAGCACAGCATGACCCCCCCCCAAATAAAACAAAATAAAACACATTACATTGTTCAATGTTTCACTGAGGAACTAGAAATGGAATACACTCTTCATTGTACAAGAGGCATGACAGGTGCCCCTGCTGACAAAGTGCCATGAAGTGCAAGTGGCATCTGACACCCAGAGTCCAAGCTGAAAAAAGAGTAAAGGTCAAATCCATGTCGAAGGGCAGCATTCTGAAAAGCAGGAGCTGAGTCAGACACCAATATACGAATAACAGACAATAAAAATACAGATAGGGCCAAAAATATATTCAGAACCGGCACAAGTATACAGAAGTTGTTTTATCGAATTATCATTTGATATCAAGTATAACAGATGTAGCTATTAAGTCAGTGGTAAAAAGTGCCTTTTCAAAAAAATCTAGGCACATTATCACACAGAAAGATAAAACAGAATCTTACCTCAGATGAATCCTAAAACTATCTCAAATGGCATGGCATATTTACACTATTAGAGCAAAACATGGACAGATTTCTAAAAACCCCACAATTAAAACCAGAGAGCATGAATGGTAAGAAAAAGAAAAGTAAACTGGTTTAACAGAGACCTGGTGAAGCAAATCAGAGCAAGTTCTAGAAATTTATAAACAAGGGATTTGCTTCTTCTGTAGCTGAGCTCTTATCTGTGGCTCTGCCATGGTCAACTCCACCCACCCCAAGGAATCTCCATCTTCACACAAACTTCACTGAACACTGTTTTTCTTATCAATTAAGGAGATTTTCTCATTTCTAATCAGCCCGTAAGATACATCTTTCCTTATACCAACTTGCCTCCAGCTACTTGGTTTTGCTCTCCCTTTCAGTGAAATCTCATCCTCAAAAAGGCTTCTTACACGCCCTTCCCTACCCACACAATTAAACCAGTGCACATGTCACTCTGCCAAGGATCTCCATGGCAAGAAAAACATTTTCTTATCTCCATCTCTTCTGTGCCCACAGGATTTAACCATTCTCTCTGGAAATCCTTTCTCCTCTTGGCTCTTGGTTTTCCTGTTAATTCCTTAGGTACTCTGCCTCTTTGAGTCCTTCCCCAAAGTTTCACCATACACAATCACTGGCCCCCTTTTTGCAGGTAACCTCACCTGATCCTTGTATTTCCACGGCCAATTCTGGGTTCAGGACACAAAGGTTCCTAGACTTAGATTCCCCGAGGCCAAGACTGGCCTAGACAAACTCCATTCCATAGTTCAACCTATGTACCACAAATGAACACCGCTTTTTTCTGAAACTCTTCTATAGTACCCTGGTTGAAGCATAAATGGCCTTACTTGCCATCCAAAGGCTCTAGAATGAAACTGAAGCAATCTTTGAACAACTTGCAAGCCCTTAAATCTAATGAGCTCATTATTTCTTTGTGGGGGGTGATCCCATTCTCCACCCTAATCCTATTCCTAATCCATGCCTAAATTCTATTCGATAACTCTTGACCCCAACAAGTATAGAGGTTTCTCGTATCTTGGTCCTTAGCACACTGCTTGACATTATGATTTGAGTATCAAATCATCATCATCTTTGTGCATCGCCTTCATCCCTTTCTACTTCCAGTACCAACAAGCCCTTTCCAAGACATTCACATCTACAACTTTTCCAATCCTTCCTACCAGCCCAACCTGCAGCTGTTTTGAGTGTAATTTTGTGTCACTCTACTGTTTCAACACCTCAGTGGCTCCCCACTGTCTGGAACACAAATCATAGGGCCAAGGGGGTGCTCAGGCCTTGAAACTTTGACCTGAAACACACTTGCATTAGAAAGCAAACAAACCTTTATTCCTGTATTTCTCTGTGCCGGAAATGTGGCAGGCTCTCTGTTCCACTGGAATTGACACACGTAGTAATTATCTGTCTGAAGATAGCCCACCCAATCTTCTGTCTAGCTAAATCCCACTAATCCTTATAGTCTCAGCTTAAATTTACCAACTTTTCCACAAGACTTTCTCCCGTCCCCACAAATTAAATCTATAGTTCTATGATCCCAGAGCATCTAGGGAAACAATTCATAATTTGTTTAAAACTCTTTGCAATCGCGTTGAGAGGCTAGTAGCAACAGACTTATCTGTTCAGTAGGTCACTGTAGTCCCACCCCCAGCACAGCAGGCCCAAGATTAGCAAGAGATTAACTGATGGCCACATGGGGCCAACACCACCTTCTATAATATGGCAGTCTGGTTAGCTTAAAAAAGACAAGCAGAAGGGGGGGGGGGACAGGAAGCATATAAGAACAAATATTTCATTTAAGAATTATTTAAAGTGCCCAAAACAGAAATTATAAAGCGAAAAAAGCACTTTTCCAAAACACATATGTACTTCTAATACATAGAGCAATATCCTTACTGTTGACCTCAGAATCCTCTAGATTTGGATTCTTCGCAGACTTTCAGTACTTAGAACATTAACTAAAACTTATGAAAATAAGAGCTGGCTTCCTGCTCAACGTTAGATTTACAGCTAGTGGAAAAAAAATCTTAACTCAGCAAGTTTTCTGCATCAAGAAATCAATTATAAACTGAGAGATTTTCTTAAAATAGCTCACCTTAAAGAACACCGGGGGATGCCCACAGTCGAAGACACTCCAGGTAGGTAACGAATCGTCCTAAAAAAAGAGCGACAAGGAAATTTTATCTTAATGCCCCAGCACTACCGGAGCAAGCAGAGGCAGCAATCCCCTGGCTGGGACCGGCTCTGAGCTCCTCTCCAGTAAATTGAGAGCCGAGGCTGTGGCAAGCCGTTTTTAAGCGCCGGGTGCCTTAAAGAAAGTACACGCCTGCCCCACGCCACCAGCTTTGGAAAGGTTTATCTTTTTCACAGGGTAATACAGATAATAACAGCCTGGAACCATCCCACTTGCCCTGAAAGATTTACTCAGAAGGCGCGTTCCGTACAGAAAACCCTAACCGTGGTTAAGAAAATTTAAATATCTAGAGTGGGAGGCGCACCTTCTGGGCGGGTCTGCGGGGAGGAGCGGTTCCCGGAAGCAGAAGGCGGGCCGAGCAGGGAGGAGAGGAGTTGCGCCGCTGATCGGCACTTGAGACCAGGCAGTGTTCAGTGATGTGCTCCAGGCAAAAGTAGTTTGCTATAAACTGTCGTAACAGTATTTACAATTTGCAAACATCCCTGGAGGGCTGGGTGGAGATAATAAAAAGATTTTCCTTTCCTGTTTTTAATAATTTCATTTCTTGAGACCTGTATTTGATATATAACGTTGCTCTTTTAACTGAGAATAGTGTTGAAATGTTTTAAAATAATAAAAACATCAATCTACCATCAACCACAGCCACAGAATAAAGCTGTCCGCAGAAGACTTTGATATGTCCAGCGAATTCGTTTGAGAACTAAAGCACATTCTTAGTTTTAGAACCGCATAACTGAGAAAAGTCAGTTTCTCTAAGCCTGTTGCCGTAGACAGTGCCTGTCTTGCCTTATAAGCATCCTCTATTACATGAGATGCTACTTTGGGGAGCAAAACCTATATAAAGTACTACAATTTAAGAAGTTAACAGTTTCAAATTCTCTAGACGAGGGTTTTCAAGAAGCTTCATCAACTGTCCCTCTCCTCTACCCTCAGAAAAGAGTAGAATCTAAAGGGTAGAGAGCCTGGTCATCTTAGTGGTCTTAATTCCTTGCCTGGGTTTATCACCCTGCTACCTGCTCATTCCAGTGTGGTCCGCAGACCAAAAGCCCCTGGCTCGGACACGCAAACCCAGGCGCGGTCAGACGCGAGGAAACCGATTCCCACGTGGCTGAACTATGGCGCACACATGTTCAAGCGTTAAGGATATACACTGGTCTCCCACCCGGCTCCCCGACAGCCCGTCGAGACCACTGGGGCCAAGTGTTACAAAACACTACTCTTGGGTCCAACACCTGAAGACTCATTTTGCACAACTCCACCCCCCTGCCCGCAACTGTCTATGACGTAAGTGAGCACACGGACCACCCAAGGATCTTGTTAAAAGGCAGATTCTAAAACAATAGATCTGGGCCGGGGCCGAGATTCAACATATCTAACTGCTCCCAGGAGGTATTCCAGAACGAGTTCTACCTCACTGTACTATACTGGTTGGGCAAGATTTAGTTCAGATCCAGGTAGACCCATCAAGATAAAAAGGGCTCACCTCCAGCGCCCGACTGATTAGGTTTATCTACTAAGTACACAGGGTGGCTGAAACTGCGCCCCCAAGGTTTCTATTCAGGGACTGGATCTCAGCAGCTCCCTGGCTTCACCCTGTTTTATCCGTGTCCTAGTGGGGCCCGAAAAGCATTTTCGCCCTTACTTATAAATGAATTTTAACCTACAACTAGCAGCACGCACAGACTGGTAGATTGTCTTAATTAATCAGAAAGTTCTACCTCTTAAATCACAGTCCGCGGGAGACGCCGCCTCAGGATTACGCAGTTGACTCTGCCCTAAAACTTACCGCTGAAGAGAGCAGGACCGATTTCTATTTTCAACCAGCAAGCGCAGTTTACAGCCAAAGGACCCCCAACTCCACCCGAAGCTTAAAAACGCAGAAGATTCCGCGGAAAGGCCAGGTGCACCTCCTTTTGTTATCAACCTGAAATTGAAACTCAACTGGCTGGGGGCAAACGCTTCGTACCAGGCTTCAAAGTGCGCTCTCAAGCTCGCGGCCGCGGGCCGCCAGGGGCGCGTCTGAGCGATTTCGGCGGGAAGCGCGGTATCAGTCCCGGACGCTAGGCTCCTGGCGGGGGGACTGGGACGTGAAGGGGTTCGCTCGGCCTCCAACCGCCGATCCGACAGCCTTGGGTCGGCAAAGCCCTACAGGAAGGCCCGACGACAGGGCGCCCCATCCACGGGCCTGGGCGGGGTCAGCGGAAGCTTCCGGGGCGGGGCGAACTACGGGTTGGGGGAGGGAGAGGCTGCCCGGGCCGCGCGAGGTGGGGGGAGGGGAAGGTCACGAGACGTAGGTTCCCGGGGCCCGAGGTGGGAGGGGGCTCCCAGGGCAGCGGGGACTCACTGGGGACTCACTAGGGTGGCAGAGGTTTCAGGCCGTGGAGCGAAGCGAAAGCCTTCGCGGCGAAGTGGGAAAGAGTTCTCCGGCCAGGGGTTCCCGGAGCCGCGGGGGAGGGAAGGCGGAGCTCTCGAAGCCGAGGGGCTCCGAGGAGGCGCGCGGAAGAGTTCCCGGGACCGGAGGGGGGCGGGCAGCTCCTGGGGCTGGGGGCGGAGCTCCCGGGTCGGGTCGAGGGGACTTCCTGGGGACGCAGGGTAGGTGGGGGAGGGGGAGCTCCTGGGGCAGCGAGGAGGGGGCAGAAAGAGTTCCTGGGGTAGGGGGCGGCTGCGCGGGAGGAGGTAGGGGAGTTCCAAGGAGCCAGGGGGGCTGGGGGAAGTGCGGGCGGGGTCGTCCGCTCGCGGCGGCTCACCACGACGGGTCCGGGGCCTGGAGTGCGGAAGGCCGGCGCACGGGGCTGCGTCCCGGAGGCAGAGGCCGCGTGACTGCGAGGGCGGCGAGCCGGACGTGGGTCACGGGGTGTAAAGGAGGAAGTGCCACCGGCGGGCCCGCCAAGATGTCACCAATGGAAACGCGTCCTGCAGGTGCGGCCCGCGCGGTCGGCCAAGGCAGGAAGTGGGAGGAGGGAAGGAAAGCAACGAGGAAGACCGTTCGGAGTGAGCTCTCAGGAGAGGTGCCAGGGTAGAGAAAAGTCCAGAGTACGGGCGGAGGGGAGGGGAGGAGTAGCCATCACCACTCTTAAGGAGAATCCGTAAAAAAAAATAACTCTTTAAGGCAGGAAAGAATTCCGAATAAAAACTAATGAACAAAAGGTAGAACCCTCTTTGTATATACAGTACCTTGTTTTGTAGATTTGAGCAGTCATATAACTTTTTTCAGTTTGAAAGGATTAATTTTAAAACTCGCAATTCTTAAACTTTACAACCTAGCAATTACATTTTATGAACAACTGAATATTAATTCAAATGAACTGTAAAACAATTATAAGGCAATTGCAGTAATGTTAGCAGTGACTTGAATTTATATGAAGAAACTATAAAATTTCAGTTTTAGCTTTGTTGCTGTGATTTTTTTTTTTTTAAAGTCGTTAGAGACTCGTATGATTGTCTAGAATCTGTTTCTAAATAATCTGAGTGGTGGGAGTCAGTACGGACGAAACAACATGGGCCACGATTGTTGAAGCTGAGGGATGGGTACATGGGAATTTTATACTGTTGTCTTTACTTTTGTGTATATTTAATACTTTTAGTAATAAAGTTTTTAATAAATAAAGTAATAAAGAATCTTACTAGAGATAACAAATTACAGAATTTATAGGGAAAAGGAACCGTACTAAGTGAGAACGTGATAATGCAGTCTGCAAAGACTCTGGGAAACTGGACAAGCACAACAGCCGGTCCTTCAACAAGATAGCTTCAAGGGAACACTTACTGAATAAAAGAAAACTTAAAAGAATTATCAAGGATTCACAATATATGGGAAATATATGGATCTTGATTCAAACAAATTGGTAAGCATAGGACAATTTAGGAAATACCTGAACACTGACTAGAAATTTGATATTTTTTTTACTTAGGTAACGGAATTCGTTATCCTAAAACGAAAGGCATTAGTTTTTTAGAGATACATTTTTAAATGTTTGTGGGTGAAATGGTGTGATGGCTGGGATCTGCCTCAAAACTCTAAAAAAATTATCTCTAAATAGAAAGTAAATGGGGGATGTAAAGAAAAACTGTCCACAACTAGTAGCTATTGAAGCTGGGTGATAGGATTTAAAATGCAGCTATCCCACGAAAATGAGAAACTCATACATTCAAGAGACACAACTCTGAAGAAAAATTAAGCCATAAAAGGGGCTTCTTTTGGGAAAGAGTTATCTACAGAAATGAGTACCCTGACTGCTTCCTGAGGATTTATTTCACTTTTCTGTCACTTCCTAAAATCCTCGTCAAAACATATTCTTGGTAATTTACATGACTGACATCCATTTTCTCACTTTTTTCAATGTATTTGTTTCAGTTTAGCAGCGTTATATATGCTTTCTTGGCTTAACTGGTTGATGACACTGGCTAGCTTAGTGTTAATAATTGATCAGTCACGATAGGGTTCCTGCCCAGTGAAGGAACAACATGTACAGAATACACAGGAGAAAGTATTGGGACAGAAAACACCCAAAAAACACCTGCAGCCAGGACTGAGATCAATGAGGGAAGCAGAGCAAGATTCTCCCAAAGCCCTGAAGGCCTGATACCGTATTTTAGACTTTATTCTAAGGCCAATGGAAACGAGTTTTGCTTTCCAACAGAACAATCTAGCTGCTCTCTGGAAGATGAATGATGGGAACAGATGCATGGAAACTAGATGGGAAGAAATAAGTCAAATTTTGGAAGAATTGATGATACTCTGCAACAAAAACATTGTGGAAACTCAAGTGTGTCAAAGGATTTGAGTGATATGCAGCAGGATAAAATTTACTCAATCTCAAGTCATTCATTAACCTAGAAATATTGTGCACTTACAAGATGCAGCTACTGTGCTAAGTCCACAGAACAGTGGACTAGGAATCAATAAAGAATAAACATGTGATGACAAGTTCTGAAATAACTCCAAATTAGAAAATGGGGGCTAACTCATATAGTGATTCTGAGGAAGTGACATTTAAACAGATAAGAAGCATGAACAGGGGTGGAAATGTTAAAACGTTTTTACCCTGGTATACAGGGAAGATTTAAAAATGTAGTCATTTGTTAGGATATGCTTTGGTGTTAGTTGCTTTGTAAAAATATTTTTAATTGGTAGTGAATCCTTTTAATCACTCTATTCAGTTCTTAGTAAATTCAAAAATGAGAAGAAAAATGTTTAAGATACAAACTAATATGAAATAATAAGGTCCTACTGTACAGCACAAGGAGGTACACTTAATATTCTGTAATAAATTATAATGGGAAGGAATATGAAAAGGTGTATATATAGAGAGAGCTGAATCACTTTTCTGTACACCAGAAACTAACACAATATTGTAAATTAACTTCAATTAAAAAAGAGAAAAGCTATAGATGGGTGATTAAAATACACTGACACTTTGTTTGCCATTATATTTTCATATGTCAAAGAGGATATGTCATAATTTGAAAGCAACAGGAAGGCTGTTTTCCATTATCTTTAGACTATTAGGCTCTTTACTGTAGCTAAGCCTGGGGTAATAATACACTGTTTTCCCCAGTGTTCATTTCTCAAAAGCTGTGTTAACTAAAAAGTAAAAATAGTGTAATATACTGTTAGGTAAATCATATCTATAATGTTTGTGTTCAATTGAACACAAGGAACAATTTTTTAGCCAACATAAAACAAGAAGTCGTTCCATGATACTGACTGCATTTTGTTGGTGACTCAAGAATCAATATCTAAAGTTAGAACAGAAAAAATATCAGGTGTGGCAGTTCATAAAAAAGAAACACTAGATCTCCAGTGCTAAAATCTGTTCTCAACAGAGGGAAGTATCTATCACCTGTATTAACAAATGCCCAGTCCATTCAGGAGGCCTGGAACTTCCTCATGGGACCAGGTGGAAAGCTGACACCTTGTCAGATCACCTGCAGCTGCCATAGGAATGGAGGCAGTTATAGCTCCTGGTGCTCAATGTTCACTGCTCAGGACCACAAGCACACTATGCCAGGGGAGTGGAGAACAGAGCCAAGAGCAGCAAAGGGACAGAACTATGTACTTGAGAGGGGCTCCAGCAACAGTAATACAAGCCGGTGAACAGCTCAGAACAGTTTTCTAGGAAAAAGAAATACTGCACTAAACTTTAGTAAATATTTTAACAGAAAAAATTCAGATACTTGACTACAGAATGAAACATTTTCCAGTGCTAAAAACTGAGTTCTGATTTATAGTTAATAATGAAAGAAAGGTTAGTGGGTTGGAAAACCAAGTAGAAGAAATAAGCTCAAAACAAAGGGGAAAAAAGGGGGGGGGACGGACGAGATAAAATTCAGAGGACTCATAATAAGAGACAGGACAGGAGAAACAACATGTGAATGATAGGCATCCCAGAATCAAAAGACAAAATGGAGGCAGGAGAACAGATAAAGAATGGAAGGAAACCTTCCTGCTTAAGATAAACTCTGTTGTGTAGTTCCCCACAGATACTTTAAAAGCACACAAACCAAGCATATGTTGGTAAACTCCTAAATTTAAAGTACAAAGGAAAACTGCTTTGAAAAAAAAGAACAGGTTAGGTACAAAGGATAAAAATAGAGTAGCCCATAGTGCTTGAAATGTGGCAAGAACAAACTGAGATGTGCCCCAAGTGATAACATTTAGTACATATACAATGAATTGCAGGGAATTCCCTGGTGGTCCAGTAGTTAGGATCCCACTTGCTTGCTCACTTGCTGAGGGTGAAGGTTCAGTCACTAGTTGGGAAATTAAGGTCTCAGAAGTCTTGAAGTGCAGCCAAAAAAGAAAAAAAAAATTAAAATACTTATTACATATTTCTGCAATGTGTGAGACCCGGGTTTGATCCCTGAGTTGGGAAGATTCCCTTGGAGAAGGCAACAGCAATCCACTCCAGTATTCTTGCCTGGAAAATCCCATGGACAGAGGAGCCTGGCAGGCTACAGTCCACGAGGTCACAATGAGTCAGACACGATTGAACAACTTCACTTTCAATTTTTTCATTACATATTGAAGTGATATTTTGGATGTTTTGAACTAATCACAATATATTAAAATAAACTATTAAAACATGTCTCAACTCATTCTACAAGACCAGTATTAATTATGCCTGTTATGGGCTGAACATTATGCCCCCAAAATTCTTATGTTAAAGATACCCCCAGCACCTCAGAATGTGACCAGACTTGGATATATTTATAGAGATAGCTAAATTAAAAATGACATAATTAATGTGGTCTGTATTCCAAAATGAAGAAGGGGCAATTTGGACACAGAAAGCAGAAGGAAGACAGGCACCTAAAAACCAGAGAGGTCTGGAACATATCCTTCATATATCCCTCAAGCTTCTCAAGAGGGAACCAAACCTGCTGATACCATAATGCAGGACTTCTAGCCTTCAGTATTATGGCACAATAAATTTCTGCTTAAGCCACCAAGTCTGTAGGACTTTGTTATGGCAGCCCTAGCAAGTTAATACACTTGTAGATGGCAAAACCAGACAGACATCACAAGATAACCCCCTAAGGGCACAAATGCAAATTTCCAACAAAATACTAACAAACTGAATCCAGCAACCTATAAAAAGAGTTATACACCATAATGAAGTGGAATTTATTCCAGGAATGTTTCAACATAATATGTACTGGGCCATTTGTAGCCACATGGATAGACCTAGAGACTATCATACTAAGTGAAGCCAGACAAAGACAAATATGATACTGCTTATAGGTAGACGCTAAAAACAAAACACACTTACTTACAAAGCAGAAAGAAGGCTCACAGACATAGAAAATAAACTTATACCAAAGGGAGGGGGTGTAAATTAGGAGGCTGGAATTAACATACACAGAAATGAAATAGATAAACAACAAGGACCTAACTACACAGCACAGGGAACTATACTCAATATTTTGTAATCACCTTGAAGGAAAAAGAATATACCCATGAATAACTGAATCACTGTGCTTACATCTGAAATTAACATATTATAAATCAACTATAATTAACCAAACAAAAATATACTGGAATTAGTGGTGATGGCTTTTTACAACTTTGTGAATTAAAAAAACACCCTCTGAATTGTACTCTTTAAAAAGGTGAACTGTATGGTATGTGAATTATATCAAAATGGAAAAAAAAAAAAAGCATTTATATCATAATTCTAAATGGCACCCCACTCCAGTACTCTTGCCTGGAAAATCCCATGGATGGAGGAGCCTGGCAGGCTGCAGTCCATGGGGTCGCTAAGAGTCGGACACAACTGAGCGCCTTCATTTTCACTTTCCTGCATTGGAGAAGGAAATGGCAACCCACTCCAGTGTTCTTGCCTGGAGAATCCCAGGGCTGCCATCTATGGGGTTGCACAGAGTCAGACACAACTGAAGCAACTTAGCAGCAGTAGCAGCAGAAAAGACCTCAATTAGGGTGAAGATGAAGATTGGAGATGTGAATTGTGGACCATCCTGCATGCAGATAAACTTAAAAGGAGAGAATGTGGTAGGAATTTCTAATATTTATATAGTCAGGACTTTTGAAAAGGCATACTGTAAGAGAAACATAATAGTTTAGAATTTTTTCATTCTTGTCATTTTTCTCTTAAATGAGTATCAATTTTTGTGTCATTTCAGAGATCTTTCTCCTGGCCCAAGGCCACACGGACATTTTTTAAACTTAAAGGCTCTGTTGTTTTCATCTATATTTTTAAACATTTTAATCTACAATAAAGTTGGAATTGATTTTTCTAAGAGTTTTAGAATTAAGTTTATCCAGTTTCACAGGCTAATTTCACTCCAGAACTCACATGAAAAATTCCTACATAAACATGAGACAACCAAATCCAACAATACACAAGCTACTTAATAAGTCATGATCAAGTTGGATTTATTCCAAGAATCCCACTGTAATTCATCATTTCAAAGTCAATCACTGATGATGTCACATTAGCATCTTAATGAAGGTAAAATAGGAGTCAGCTAAGAATTTTTCATGTTTCTAAGAAATGCTAAGAAATATCCTAAATTACAAAATTCCTCTTCACACTGGCAGTAGAGAACTTGCCTGATTATGACTCATATAGGGTTACAAATATACACACATCAAAACAAAACAAAACAAAACAAAACACACAACAACAACCACCCAACCTAAACATCTTATGTGTGTTAAGTCGATCAGTCATGCCCGACTCTTTGCGGACCCCATGGACTGCAATCCACCAGGTTCCTCTGTCCATGAGATTTTCCAGGCAAGGACACTGGCGTGGGTTGCCATTTCCTTCTCCAGAGGATCTTCCCAACCCCAGGGATCGAACCCGGGTCTCCTGCACTGCAGGCAGATTCTTTACCAACTGAGCTACAAGGGATGGCTAAAAATAGCATGTGACATAATACCACTGCAAAAATACCACTGATAAAATGAGAAAGACATTTGCAATTTATTCCCCAAAAGCGTTAATATCTTTAAACATATAAAGAGCTTCTAAAAAGAGAAACAAAGTCTAACAGTCCAAAAAAAATTTTAAAGGCTAGAGATATTGACAATTGATAGAAAAAGAAATGCCCTTAAACATGAAAAGATGCTCATCACCATGTAAGATAAATTAGAATTGTAAATGAAGCATTGCAGCACTATTTCTAATAGGAAAAGACTAGAACAACCCAATTGCCCATCACTAGAGGTCCAGTTGAATGAACTTTGATGGATCCACTTAAGTATTGTATCTTAAACTCAATAACCCAAAGACCATGAAGTTGAGTCAAGAAAGTCAGGAACCAATCTTAAGGGCACTCCCATTAGCCAAAAATTGAATAATGTGAGCATCAAAGAGAAAAAAAGCTACAATGGATTAAAACACATTCTTTATGATAAAATCCATGACTTCATAATAAGACCAGAAAAATTACTGATTTTGGCACATACTAAAGATTCAGTTCATTACACTAGATATTGATAAATATAAAAAAGAAATCAAAACCTTAACTTGCCTTTTATAAAAGTACATCTTAGAGTAATCATATGATAAAGAAAATTTCCTCCTTATAGGAGTACTCCTGCTAATAAATAAGGAGGAATACTAAATTAAAATATCACAGATATGGAAATAATTAACAAAACAATGCATCTAGAGAACACTCAATAGCTGCTAACATCACAAAGGACACCAACCAATATGTGCCTCTGGCAGGAGTACAAAACACCTCCAATGCAATATTTTTAAAAATCTCAAGGGAATCAGAACAGCGTATAGAGATTAACTAACATTTTAAAGGAAATGCAGGATTGAGACTCAAACAACTAACTCCATAGGAATGTAGTCAGAAAAACCCAGTGTGTGGGAAAAGAATTCTACATGAGACACAAAACCTGACTTCTACATAGGAAGAAACTTTAAGAATAGAAAACCTTTAGATCCGCACTAATAAGGGAGCCTCTTGTCACAACTCAAATGTGGCTGGTGCAAATTGAGATGTGCTATAAAATAAGCACCCACTGGATTCTGAAAGCTTAGTTCAGGAAAAAAGCATGAAAATTTATTACAGGATGAAGTGATATTTTGGATCTATTTAAGGTAAATATATATCACGTTAAATTACTAAAGTGAACTGTATGTTTCTTTTCATCAGAAAATGTTAAAAAAATACATAAATAAAATGTTAAATTATGTGACTTGCATTGTATTTCTATTCGAGAGTGCTGCTCTAGCTTAAAATCTAACTTAAGAGGTAATTTCCCTGGTGGTCCAGTGGCTAAGACATGGTGCTACCAATGCAGGGGGACCAGGTTCCATCACTGGTCAGAAAACTAGATCCTGCATGCAGCACCCCAGCAGAGCCAAATAATTTAAAAGACAAACACAAACTCAAGAGATATTTATCTAACAAATATATAATGAACTTCTTTGGATCCCAAATCAAACCAACCAGCTATATAAAAATATTACACAATCAGGTACATGTCAACACTGAGTATTGGGTGATATCAAGGAATTATTATTTTTTAGGTGTGATAATAGTATTGCGGTTATATTTTATAAGTCTTTAGAAATACAAGGTTATGAATAAAAATCTTACTATGCCAGGCTGGTCTTGGATGAGCCTGGCTCTCCCTCTGCCCGGTTTTCTGTCTTCCTCAAGAACCTTTGTGGCAGCTAATTAGGGGCAGGGGCCCTGGTAGAAAGCTGAAGCCGTCAGGCAGACCTTTGTCCCGGTCCCACCTATATCCCTTAAGACACATCTGTATGATGACAACACAGTAATTCCCTGCAAACTGGTCATGAGCATGCGATTAGAAAATGTGGAAAAACACCTAGCTCTGTGTGTGGATCCAGTTAAGGATCACTTAATGTGTTTCCACAAAGAATCTGAGAACCAGAGCTCAGATTGCAGAAGGCAGGTTGGTGGTCAAGTCAGCTCTGTGGAAGGTGGCCCCCTCCCACTTCTGTAGTCTCTTCAGGCACCGACTCCAAAGGGCACGCACCCCTTGTCTCCACACTCTCCCTCAGTTTCGGCCACAACAAGGACTAACTCTCCTCAAATCAACTCACATTTTTCAGTTATTTGGTGTTTAAAGGGAGCTCTGTAACAACAGTACCCAAGTGAAAACCAGTCACTTGCCAGTTAAAGAGAAAAGCAACAAAAAGCAAGTAATACAAAAAGAACGTTACTAAAATAAACGTTAAAAAACAGACACGGTAAAACGGAAATAAAAAACCGAATCAACTTACAGAGAATGCACACAGGAAGATGAGATCCCCCGAGGCAAAGGATGCACCTGCTTAACACCGGTAATAAAGCGATCTCTCTCAATATTCATTAAGTGCAGAAATTACTTTAAAATGAAAAGAGAAAAACTGCCTAGAAATTAGCACTGAAAACATCACTTTTCACTGATAGGCCCTAATAGGTTTTTATCTGACCGGAGAACCCGAAATTATTTTCATTTTCACTAGAAATTCAGAAACAGTTAACTTTTAAAAACGTGACTGAAATACTAACAATTAGAGTAAAATCGATAGTTTCGATGATGTTTTTAAAAGATGTGCCGCCTTCAACCCTTCGAGTTCCACGAGGGTCGGACCACGCGAGGCCCGCCCCCAACCCCGGCCGCCTGGCCCCCCCCCCCCCCCCCCGGCCGGCGGTTCCCGGAAGCCGCCGCGCCGCACGGCCCCCGCCAGCGTATGGCCGCTCGCGGGCCACTCTCCCGCCGAGCACCCGTCAGCAGTGGCAGACAGGCCCTCTCCCCACAGCCTCGAAAACAGTTGTGAAGCATGGTCGTTCGTCTTAGGACCTCCAGGGGAAGAAAACTGCCGAGGGCATCCCAAAGGGCGCGGGACTCGCCGGTGCCCGGCGAAGCGGGGGGTGGGGGTGGGGCGGCTCTCCAGGGCCTCAAGTTATTTGTTGGGAACCTCTGAGAGCCCCTTTAGAGTACATATTAAACGGGAGAGGCCCACGGCCCCTCCAACCGTTCAGGTAAAAGACCGGGGTCCAAGGCCGGTCGGGTCCCCGCGACTCGCGGGGCCTCCCCCGGGCCGCCCGGCGCCGCCTTCCGTGAGCCACACGGGAACAGGGAGGGGGAGGCGCAGCGCGAGCAGCGTCCAGAAGTTTCTCGGGCGCAGGCAAGAACGGGCACAAAGTACATTCAAAGATAAAAGTAGTACGGACAAGAAAAAAGAAACGGCCAAATTAAGACAACTCAGCAGAAGGATGGTCACCAGGCCAAGATAACGAGAACCAGAGTTTCAACCAAAATACAGGCAGGATACCTCCAAGAGCAGGAGACGAACGCAGACGGGGGTCAGGGCACAGAGGCTGCACGGAGAGGAAGAAAAGGCCGCAACGCTCGAAAGTCGAGGCTCGGCGAGCGGGAACGTGGGAGGGGGGAGGAGTCAGGTCCCAACCAGTCTAGTTCAACTCGCGGACGCGTTCAGCCACGTGCAAGTACCGCTTTCATTTTAAAATGACCCTCCTCGAGCGGTTGCCTGGTCTTCCCACCCTACTCCTGCCAGGGGCGCTAGGGCTCTGCTCCCTCTGGAGTCCGCACGAGACTCTCCTTCCCCCTCCCTGCCTCCCAAAGCCCAAACCTCAGCCCCGCGGTCTAGTGCCGGGAATATAAGGCCGGTGACCTCCAATCCACCTCCCCCAAGCCCAAATCAGTCCCGCGGTCCCCACCCTCAGTGGGCCGGGTCCCCTTTCAGTACCCTGTCGGTCCCCGAATACACGGCCCCTGACCTCAGATTCCACTTCCTCCGACTCCAAACCTCAGCCCCGCGGTCCCCAACTACCCCCGTAGGCTCAGATCCCAATCGGTCCCGGGTGTGAGGGCCTTCACCCCAGATCCCGCCTTCGCTGACGCCCAAATCTCAGTCCCTCGACCCTCAATGCCAAGTGCCCCAGTCGGTCCCTGGTAGGCGAGCCTCGGACGCCGCCTGTGTCCCACCCCTCACCTCGGGGTCCGAGTCTCCACGCCCCCGCTTTTCTTCACATCCGGCACCTTGGTCGTCCCTCTAAGCACCTAGAGGAGGGTGGAACGCTAGGGACTTGGCAGTTGTGACTGAGGCAGTTGAGGCTTGTTTACCATCACCATGGAAACCCCTGGCAGCACGCCCCGGGAGGGGGCCCCGAGGGGCGGGTTCAGGCACGCGGCAGGCCCGAGTCCACAACCCCCGCCCGTTGTGCGCACTCGGCGCTTCCGGAAGCCCTAAAGCTCTCGGAGTGCCCTACCCGTCCTCAGCCCCACGCCCAAGCACCCAGGAACAGCAGCCCCAGGAACTCACGCCCCTGCCCCGCTCCCGGCTGCCTGCGTAACAGCTGGCCGGTTTCCCCGCAGAATCCCACCTGCTTCTCCAACAAGACGCGGCGCAGTCCCACTTCCAAGACGGAGCCGGAAAGACGCAAAGACCGCGGAGGGGCGGGGTCTCCAAGGCGGGCGTCCGGGGGCGGAGCCGCGGGTCGCCATTGTGACGTTCCCGGAGCGGAGCCGGGGATTGGCCGGCTATTAGTAGGGCGTGGCAGGGGCGTACGGAGCGAGGGCGTACGGAGCGAGGGCGTACGGAGCGAGG
>NW_024070190.1:1622885-1715255 GCF_014754425.2 Oryx dammah | reverse complement strand
CGAGGGCGTACGGAGCGAGGGCGTACGGAGCGAGGGCGTACGGAGCGCGGGCGCGCAGAGCGGGGGCGCTGCTGAGAGGGGCGCTACGGGCAGGGGCGAGCTCTACAGCATGGTCAGTGGGCCCGTTTTGAGCCGCAATAGATACTGACTGGGAGAGTCCCCCAAATATTGAGCCCAGAGGACCCCTGGCCAGGGCAACAGAAGAAAAAAAGAGTTATTTCCTGCTGAGAATGAAGAAAGAGGGAACCGAGGACACCGGAAACCGATAAAGGCGGCTCCGAGGGCAGGGTTTAGAGAGGGATTAGCAAATTGACCTGGGGTTGCTCAACTGATTCTTTCTTAGGATGAGAAGCCCCAAGGTTGCTAAAGGTGGCCCTCAGGACCCCGAGGAAAATTAGTTTTCAGTCAGAGCCCCTGAGCAGACTGGCAAGACGGTGACTGAAATGGCTACTCTGCCTCAGGCAGTGGAGCAGATTCTTTAATGTGTTCTGGGATTAATAATCATTACTATTTTTATTTTTGGAGCTTCCATAAAGAGGAAGATATAAAGGCACTCATCACTGCTTAAGTAGAAGATTATTTTAAAAACCACCAGTTAATAAGGGGGTGCTTGGAATAGGGTCAGATTATGAGTGAAAGTGAAGTGTTAGTTGCTCAGTCGTGTCCAACTCTGCGATCCTGTGGACCATAGCCCGCCAGGATCTTCTGTCCCTGGAATTCTCCAAGCAAGAATACTGTAGTGGGTTGCCATTATGAGTAGTTACTATAGAAGAGGAAGGAGCACAGTTTGTCACCAGAAGTTGATTCTAAGGGGAAAAGAAAAGTAAAAGCAAGAGGACTTGAAAATAAAGAGAAAACTGATGAGGCACAATTACAGAAAACAGGTTCTTCAAAACTCAAGTAAGTTATTTGTAAGAAATCCAGTGACTCCATCATAGGTCAGGCTATAGAAAAGTCTGACTCCGGAGAAAAAATGCAAGTAGCTAATCTGAGGCAAATATTCAAATTACACACACGCACAAAAGCTTGAGAACTTAAAGACTGAAATCAGGTCCAATAAGACATGTTCCTACAAAGCACTAAGCAGGCCTCTGAGCCATGGGGGCTTTTTGATCCCCTCATCAAGTTTGACAGTTCTCCAGCATTCATCCATGATGCAGTAATCTTTGAGGCCTTCTGTAAATGAAACACTGGGGCCTTGGCCTGATGCTGAGCCTCCCCTGCTCCTCTGGAGTCATCGCAGGTGTTCACTTCGATATCTTTTGCAGGTGAGCACCAGCACAGTCCTGTGTGAAAGCTCAGACTGGTGCCACAGATCCCAGACCTTTTCAACAGATGTACATCTCATCTCACTAACTGGAAGATGCTTGCCCACAGCTAGTCTACATGGACTACCTCCTCAGCTGTGGGGCCTTAGAGGCCTCCACCTTTTCTTTTCACGTCTGTGTCCATGAAAGTGTTTCACCCAGGCTCTGAAATCAAAAGACATCTTTTTTGATTCTTGAGAGTGTCTACACAAGTGCACCTCTGCCATCTGATTTATAAACAGTTGAATTCACCACAAATAAAAATCACCCCAAGATGTATCCTCTTACAGATTAACCTGCCTGTTTACTTCCTGTTGTTTATGTAAGTAGATTATTATCACAAATTTAATACTTTTAATAATTTTATTTTGAATTTTTAAAATAAGCTCATGTCTGGAAACCGCCAACAAATAGTATGGAGTTTTGTCTAGAATTTTCCAGTTGGTACCCCTTGAAAGAACACTTCACCCATTAAGCTTTGACACCTCTCGCCCCTTCTTTGCCAGGAGAGCATCTGTATAGGCAGGATCACGGAGATTCGGAGAAGGTTCTTACTCACAATCACATTATCTGTCAAATGGCAGTGGTGATAACGACAGTGGACCTGCATTGCATCTTTGGGCTTCCCAGGTGGCGATAGTGGTGAGGAACCCACCTGTCAATGGAGTTAGATGCCTAGTTCCCAAGCGCCTTCTCTGCCTCCCTTTCCCATGTGAAGGAGGGAAAGAATGAAATAAAGTATTGAACTGCCCAGCCACAGTATAGGTCCAGTCCAAATGGGATATTTCTCATTGAGGCCAGCTGCTGTAGTAGCCAGAGAAGAAGGATAAGATAACCCAGGTGCGACACCAGCAGGCTCAGCGGTCACAGCCTTGTCTGGTTAATTTTTTTGACCAACAGAAAAAAATGCATCTCTGAAGCAGCAGTACCACCACAGAAGACTGGATCCCTAGGATATTTGCAGTTCTTTGGGGATAGTTTACAGTTCTTTCTTCAAGCAGTACTTTGTGTTAAATAGTAAAATAGGGGTTATGGCACCCCATGAGCTTGATGGTTACTTGCTTGAATTGATTTTCTTGTCTCACCAGAGACTGCAGTGGGGCTGTGTGGTCCTAGGCAGTGCTGTGTGGCTGCCGGGCCATCAACAAAGCCTGACTGAAGCTGGGCCTAGTTCTGTCACCATTCTGTGTTGTCCCCCTTTAGCCTCGTCATGGTCTTTTCCCCACCCTAAAATATGTACAGTTAGACTCTCACTTCTGTGTGGCCTCAGAAGTCAGAAAACTTCATCTGCGTCAAGATGTGCTATTATCTGCCAATTAGATCTCAATATAACTAGAAAATTTGCTGGATACAGGGCAGCTTACAGCTTTTCTCTTTCTCTCAGTAACCTCCACTTTTTAGAAATTATGGAATATTTAAAACATACAGAAAATTACAGGTATTGTAAAAATCTAAGAGATTTTGACATACTACTTCCTTTCATTGTTTTTTGCACCAAAAATTACAGATAAGCCAGTGTCTGAGATGCTTTTCAAAAAGTACTCTAAAAATCAATTATTAGAATACCATTTTTGGATGATAATTATTTCAAAATTTGAGAAAAAAAATTGAAGATAATATGTACATAAAGTCAGTGGGGAATATTGAAGCTTTGAAAGCAGAAAGATAACAAAATATGTATTCCATTTGCATAAAAAAATTTTTTTTAAGAATATTGCTTCCCATAGTATAGTTTGTGTGGGTGTGCATGCTCAGACCTGTTTGACTCTTTGCAACTCTCTGGACTGTAGCCAGCCAGGCTCCTCTGTCCATTGGATTCTCCAGCCAAGAATACTGGAGTGAATTGCCATTTCCTTCTCCAGGGGATTTTCCCAACCCAGGGATCAAATCCGAGTCTCCTTTTGTCTCCTTCATTGGCAGGCACATTCTTTACCACTGAGCCACCTGGGAAACCCAGTTTGGGTGGGTAGGTGTGTGCTATCTTAATCCAATTTTGAGGTCCTAACTAGAAGCTGGTCAGTTTCTCTTCTTAAACAGCTGATTAAGTTCATATCACCAAACACCACTCTTATCAGGCCCTCACACTCTGGAACCAACATATGCTCACCCTAATTGCCCTGGGGCCAGATAATCAGACAACAAGGGACAGTCCCTGTGCTGAAGAACCTGCTGAAATTATTCAAATTAGCCAACCCCACACGCCTTTGCTCTCTTTCCCCTCCAGCAAAACCACAATAAAAGTGCTTGCCCACACTTCCCCTTTGCACTTCAGTGTGACTGACCTAGTGCATCCCCTAAGAAGCCCTGGGTGTCATGCTGTTCTCCCCCAAGAGGTGTGAGTACAAAACACTGTAAAATTCTTTCCGGTTTTTCTCTCTTTATCTGCATCAGACTTGGTGATACCCGAGCCGAGATAATATGGTTAAAACAATTCCTTCCCACTGCAGCTTCTAGTTCAAAACTATCGTGACTGGATAGGTGGAAAAGAGTCTAGCAGTAAGTTCCGTGCATCCATACTAGCTCCATCTTGGGTGCCGACTCAGGTCTCTGGTTCTTCATAGCAGTTTGTGCTTCCCGTGGGCCAGTGAGCTAGGAGGCCAGGGTTGGCCAGCGATTTTTGAGCCTCAATTCATATGGCAAAGAAGAGACAAGACAGAAGTGTGGGTCCAGGCCATCTGGGTTGCAGTTCTCCTTTTGAGAGCTCACTACATGCTAAGAATTTTCTTTATCTTAAAAAAACTATTTACTTGGCTGCTCTCAATCTTAGCTATGGCATGTGGAATCGAGTTCCCTGACCAGGGATGGAATCTGGGCCCCCTACATTGGGAGTGCAAAGCCTTAGCCACTGGACCACCAGGAATGTCCCTGAGCATTTTCATTACCTATGTTTTTGTCAGAAGTTCTCTATCACTTGGGATTTATTAAGCAGCAATGTGTCCTAACAGTTTCATTTTGACCACTTCATTTATAAAAAATAAGTCCCCAGTTTTATCCTGGAAAATTGGAATAAATTTGAGATCTTTATCCTCATAATAGAAGTGCTTAACAATGTTGACTTTGAAAGTTTCTGAACCAGAACAGACAAAAAAGGGGAATTAGAGTTTACAAGTTAAGAATTAGTTAAATGGTTTAGTATGTAGGTGGTAATGAGAGACGGGGGCGGGGGAGGGGTGGTGGACACAGAAGGAAAGGCTAGGACTTATTCCTCTTATGTGTAAGGAGAAACCAAAACTTTTCTGCATCACAGACAGCCTCATATCAGGAGTCATTAAAGCTACCTAAACTCTTGCTCTTGTCAGAGTATCCCAAGAGTCAGGCCACGTGGGGTGCTATAAAGAAACCAAGGGGGTGGCTTCATGATGTAGCAACCTTCTAAGCAAAACATTGCCCAGAATTCCCTTCCCTGAGTCTTTCTGAATGACTAAGGGACTATAAAATTCTTCTGTGAGATCTGGGGGTGGAACCTGCCATAGCTTATCTTCCTTGGTGGGTGGCAGTGGCTGGCCTTGCAGCTGCTCCATTTCCCCTGCATCCTCTTTTTTTTCTCTCTCTTAATATTTATTTATTTGACTGTGCCAGGTCTTAGTTGTGGACACAGGACCTTCAATCTTCATTGCAGCATGTGGGATTTTTTTTTTTTTAGTTGTGGCTTGCAAGCTCTTAGTTGCAGCAAATAGGATTCAAACCCTGGGATTGAACCCAGGCCCGCATTGGAAGTGAGGAGTCTTAGCCACTAGACTATCCCCCTACCAGATCTTCCTTAACTTCACTGACTCCTGGGCCAGGTATGAGTTTAGCATGGCAATAAAGGGTCTTCTACTGAACACCCACACTTCCAAGGTCAGAGGCAGGAAACATAAAGAGAACTGAAGTGAATTTCAACTCCAGCTTGGATATGTGACTTCCAGCTTATTCCTGCTATCCTCCTCTTTACATCCATCTTCCCTTCCTGACAGAGACTGCGTAACCAGCTCCCACAGTGTCCATAACTGTCAACCCTGTAACAAATTATATATGCATGTTTCCTGATGATTCTGTTTTTCTCTTTGAACCTTGACAGATAAAGGAATTTTTAGTTGTACTTATATAATATATAGTGACATGGCTGAGTTCTTAGTGTTCCTTCTTATCATATGTAGGAAATATAAATCACCTGATCTGACAGGCAATGTGTTAACTGTTCTGTCTTCCTGACATGTGATACCTGGGATTTCTTTTTTTTTTTTTAAAGCAGTCCAGTATATACTTTCCTTAAATGATATATTCTGGTATTGTGATTAAAATATATTTATATACATTAAAAAGTTCTGTGAGGCTTCCTTGGTGGTCCAGTGGTTAAGAATCCGCTTTCCAAGGCATGCTTGTTCCCTGGTTGGGAAACTAAGATCCCACATTCCCCAGTGCACCTAAGCAGCTAGAGGAGCCCTTGTGCCACAACGAAGAACCAGCGCAGCCAAAAAAAAAATGTTCCAGAAGGATGAAGCTCTAAAAGTGTTAACAATGGTTTCCTCCACTCTTTATCTGTTCTGAATATTGGGACAGCTGCCTATTTCTATTATTCCAGCCCTTCATCCTTTCTCTAAGATTTTTCCAAGCTTATGGGGCCTCACTATAGCAAAGTCACTTGCAGTCATCTGGGTGCACTCCTCAAACAAGTTATCTCTCTTTGCTCTTACAGGTCTCAACTATCTAATTTCATTGGCTAAAAACAGAATCTGAGGAGAAATCTCATCAAAGGAAATGTAACATTTTTTTCTGAAAAACCATTTCATAGGAGAGGGTGTGTGTGGGGAAATGCTAATAAAGACAATAAGTTTACATCTACCTTGTAATCTTTAATGTGTATGACTCACAAATATATCTATACTGACATATATACACTCTGTGAAAATGTTTTAAGGAAACATCTGTAGTTCGGAAGCCACAAAGAGAGAGCTCTCACACACATTACTCATCTCAGTGTGTATAGTACAGCAGGAAGAAGGAAGACTTCCTCTCAGCCTTGCAACAGCAAGCTGCCCTCACCTGTAGCCAGTGCTACCACACTGATTGCCTGCAGCCAGTGAGAAGCCACCACCACTGAACTCTCATTTTCCTCCAATGAACTTTTATTTAAAATAACCCCAACTTCTCCCAGCTCCCTCCTTTCTTCTATAAAACTCTCCTCTTTTGTTCTCCAGACTTGCCTTTGGTTCCCGATAGTTTGATTGTCCTGAATTGTAATTCCTTTGCTATTTCTGTCTTAACTTGATTTTGCTGGCTAAATTGCTTACCTTTTTCTTTGAAAAAAATTGACATACCATGGTGTCAGCGGTGGGTCTGAAGGTAATGAAACACCCCCAGATCTGTATGTGGTACTCACTTGAGCCCCTTGTGCCCTTCAATTTAATAAGTTATTATCTCCCTTTTGGTTCAGTAAATCTCTGAGATTCAAGTTCCCTTCTTTTGGTTGAGCTTTCCAGCTTTACTTGGGATCTGTTTCTTAAAGATATCTTCCTTTTGATGAGCACTCATTGGTTTCTGAGCCTCCGATTTTGATGTATGTATGATGTAATCCCTTAAATTCTCTCAGGAGGGTACTTCTGGGGCCCCTGGCCTATTTTATGTTAAAAAAAAAAAACAAAACAAAACTATGGTCTCTCCTTCTGCACAATCTTAACTTAATAGATCAAAGATAATTTAGAACTCCAGTGGCCATTAAGAGAAATTTCTGACCTCCTCAAACAGGTTTTTCTCAGAACCAAATTAAAAGACTTCTTTTGTTTTCAGTCTTTACCAGCATCAGGGTCTTTCCCAGTGTGTCAGCTCTTCGTATCAGGTGGCCAAAGTTTTGGAGTTTTAGCTTCAGCATCAGTCCTTCCAATGAGTATTCAGGGTTCACTTCCTTTAGGATTGGTTGGTTTGGTCTCCTTGCAGTCCAAGAGACTCTCAAGAATCTTCTCCAGCATCACAATTAAAAGTGGCGATTCTTCAGTGCTCAGCCTTTTTTATGGATCAGCTCTCACATCTGTATATGACTACTAGAAAAACCATAGCTTTGACTATACAGACCTTTGTCAGCAAAGTGATGTATTTTAATACACTGTGGCTCAGAGGTTAAAGCGTCTGCCTCCAATGTGGGAGACCTGGGTTCGATCCCTGGGTCGGGAATATCCCCTGGAGAAGGAAATGGTAACCCACTCCAGTATTCTTGCCTGGAGAATCCCATGGATGGAGAAGCCTGGTAGGCTACAGTCCATGGGGTCGCAAAGAGTCAGACACAACTGAGCGACTTCAGTACACTATACTATACTATAGATTTGTTATAGCTTTTCTTCCAAGGAGCAAGCATCTTTTAATTGAATGACTGCAGTCACCTCCGCCCTTCTTATTTCTCACAAACTTTATTTATGGCCTCTCATCTTGTGGCACTCTAGCTCCCTGACCAGGGATTGAACCCATACCCACTGCAATGGAAGCACATTGTTCTAATTACTGGGAAACTAGGAAATTCCCCTCATAAACTTTGAAGGCTGATCTAGAAGACATCCAGTTCTCTGGAAGCTCCACCTTGAAAAAGTTATTTATTTGACTGCACCAAGTCTTAGTTGTGGCGTGTGGGATTTAGTTCCTTGATCAAGGATCAAACCCAGGCCCCCTACATGGGGAGTGCAGTCTTAGCCAGTGGACCACCAGGGAAATCCCTAGAGGCTCCACTTTAATAGAATGTGTGGATGACTTCTCTGCTCCACTTCCTAAGCCTCCTCACAAGAAGAGAGTCTCCATTTACTCAAACTCCTAGCCAAAAAGGAGCATAAAGTCTCTAAGGAAAAATTGCAGTTTGTTCAAACTCAAGTTTGTTTAGCACATCTGTTCTCAGAACAAGGACTGCACCTAGATCAGACAGACTTCATGGCATCTTGAACTTCCCAAAGCCCCAAACCAAATGCAAGCTGCAAAGTTTTCTTGGCTTGGCAGGCTATTTTCTCAATCAGATCCCTTAAACTTCCCCAATGGCCCAACCCTTATATTCTTGTTAAAAACTAATAAATCTCTTATCACCTTGGAATATTCAGGTGACATGACTTTTACAATCTTAAAGCAAAGTTTTATAACCACTCCTGCCCTTGAAAACCCCAATTATCAATTCCTTTTCTTTTTGTACATGAAAGAGAAGGGAATGCCCTTGGGGTACTCACCCAAAAGTATGTGGATCATGACTTACCCATAGGGTTTTACAGTCAACAACGAGAACCTGGAGCCTGGGATACATCTTAACCCCCACCTCAGAGCTGTACCTGAAACTGCCCTTCTTGTAAAAATCACTGAAGAATAGTCATGGGATCTTCTTTAACCATTTTGTGCCACATGCTGATGAAGCTCTTAACCCTTATCATACTCAACATCTTGCAGTAAGCCACCTCACTTTCTATGAAATTCTCCTGTTAATGAACTGCCCCATAAATCACTCTTGCCCAGTGTAGTCACTTTAGCCCTGCTACTCTTCTCTCACAGATGAACTGTGCCCCTCATGCACCGCCCCCCACACTGCCATGACTGCTTATAGGAAATGCCCTTAGATAATACTGACCTTTTACGGTTCACTGATGGTTTTTCTTTGAAAGATGAACATGGCAACTATTGTGCTGGACATGCAATGTCCATTCTTCTAAGAAACTGAAGTGGCACTTTTGCCCTGGGCTACTTTGGCCCAATAAGCCAAATAAATGTACTCACATGGGCCTATAGGGTAGTCGAGGGTGAAATGGACAACATTTACATTGACAGTAGCTTTGCTTTGTCTTTGCCATGGCTCACGATTTTGGAACGTGATGGAAACAACATGGCTTCCTTACTTCCAGGAGAGATCAAATTTAAAAAAAACAGCCTTTTTGTTCAAGAGTTATTAAATGCCATATTCTTACCTGCTGCTGCTGCTGCTGCTGCTGCTGCTAAGTCGCTTCAGTTGTGTCCGACTCTGTGCGACCCCATAGACAGCAGCCTACCAGGCTCCCCCGTCCCTGGGATTCTCCTGGCAAGAACACTGGAGTGGGCTGCCATTTCCTTCACCAATGCATGAAAGTGAAAAGTGAAAGTGAAGTCGCTTAGTCGTGTCCGACTCTTTGCCACCCCATGGACTGCAGCCCACCAGGCTCCTCCATCCATGGGATTTTCCAGGCAAGAGTACTGGGGTGGGGTGCCATTGCCTTCTCCGTCTTACTTGCTACTTTGCCTATTATTAAAGTTCTGGGGCGTGCTAAGCTCGACTCTTTAGAAGCAAAAAGAAGTTACCTTGTTGATATTTCTACAAAAAAAAAGCTACCCTTCTGGGACTTCCCTGGCACTCAGGTGGTTAAGACTTTGCACTCCCAATGCAGGGAGCAAAGGTTTGATCCCTGTTCGTGGAACTATAATCCTACATGCCACACAGCACAGGCCTGTTCCCCCTTCTCCCCACAAACAAAATGCTGCCCTCAAAGGATCATGGTCTAGAGGAACTTGGATACTTCTGATTGTTGGATCTGTCATTAGAAAACCAAATCTGTCTATGACAGCCATGACCCTTTAGCCATCCCCGTTGTGATAGCTAGTTGTAGCTGCACCCCTTTGGATATTTATCATTGAATCAAACTTCTGCAACCAGATTTTCCTGTACCTTGCTTTGACCTCTCCTGTGTTGTAACTCTCAATCCAGCTAATCATACCTATTCTGCCTATATATTAATAGTTCTTAGCAGCAGGTTAGGTGTGCTTGTCATGGCAAAACAACTCCTTCTGTATGGCCTTTGAGAACAAAGGCCATAGAACAGGATGGTTTCTCCCTAATTGCTCACCAGACACCACTAACCCTTGGCTTGAAAGGGCCAATAGAATAATCCCATTAATGGCACTAATAATAATCAAACCCAGTAGGAATCTATGTGTACTACCTGTTCTTATATCTGTAATGAATGGGCCTCTTGATGAGTTTATGAATGCTTGTACAGCTGGTGGATTGAAGGCCAGTGCTTACTAGGATTTCTAATTGTCCCCATGGATGTTCACAATAAATCTGAATTCTCCCATTGGTCCTCCATTAAACCACATTGCCACTTTAAATGGGAATTCCCAAGAGGTAATATACATGACTAGATTTGCTTCCATTTGGAAGGGCACTTATGCATGGCAAACTTGCCAATTCTACCACTAAGGCAATAGCAGCCCAAGAACAACTACTTGACTCATTGGCCAAAGTAATTTTGGATAATTGAGTAGCTCTTGATTACCTAGCATTTGTGCAAATGCAAACGCCACCTACTGTGCATGGATAAATTCCTCTAGAGAAGCAGAGACTCCAATGGTATACCTTAGATATATTTTGGGTTTGGTTCTCAACAACCACAATAAAATAAATATTACAGTAAAACAAATTACATAAATTTTGATTTCCCAGTGCATGTAAAAGTTATGTTTATACCATGCTGTAGTATATTAGCTGCACACTGTCTGAAAAGCCAATGTATATACCTTGATTGAAAAACATTTTATTGTAAAAGAATGCCAACCATCATCTGAGCCTTTAGCAAGTCATAATCCTTTTGCTGGTGGAGAGTTTAAAATATTGTGAGAATTACCAGAATGTGACATAGAGACACAAAGAGAGGAAATGTTGTTAGAAAAATGGTGCCAACAGACTTGCTCAATTCAGAGTTGCCATAAACCTTCATTTTGTAAAAGTGAAAACAAAAAGTACCCCCCCAAACCTCAATATCTACAAAGCATCATAAAGTGAAGTGCAATAAAATGAGGTATGCCTATACATAAAATTAGGGAACAAGCATATTGGCTACAACAAATTTCACTGACGAGCCATAGTCCTTTGATCTGCTTTCGGCTTAAACTTTCACTTTTAGTGGTCTTTTATTGAGATAGTAACATTTAATAATTTGTACAATATTCTAAAAATTATTTTTATCAGTTTCTAAGTAACTGTTGTAAGATTTTACTTAATTTACCAGTTACTGGTCTATCAGAAAATTATATTCTTCTGCCTGGAAGTCTTCATTTAAAAAAGGAGATTTTTTTTCATGTTTATAATACAATATCAAAACAAAATCCTTATTTTAAAAAATTTCTAAATTTTATTATGGAAATTTTAAAAAATACAGAAAAAGAAAGAAAGAATAGTCTAACTAAAAAAAAAAAAAAGAAGAACTGACCAACAAAGATGAAAGTGCAGCACATAAGTGAAAATGCTAGGAGGGAAACTGGAATTGAGTATAAATGGAGTTTATAGAAGAACTTGCTGAATGGAAGAATGTTGATACTGTTGCTGTTCAGGAGACTAGATCTGCAGGCAGAAGTAGCAAAAGAATTCACATGAAGGGATTCTTGGAGATATTTCATGACATTAAAAGTGGAAAGGATACACATCATTGTAAATCAAATGTACTTGAATAAAATAAAAATTTTTATAATGTGGAAATGGACTTCCGTCATGGTCCAGTGGTTAGGATTCTGAGCTTGCACTGCAGGGAGCATGATTTGATCCCTGGTCAGGCAACTAAGACTCCACAGCTGCTCAGCCAAAAAATATATAATGCTGAATGTTTCTAATAAGTTATGGAATACAAAATAAATATTAGTTTTTGTATTAACTTCCCAATACACTCTATTTTTGAGAATTAGCTCACCTTTTAATTGAGAGTGTGAGAAGGAAAGAGTAAACATGTTAACTTAGTAGCAGGAATGCTGCTCTAAGGAAACTATCAAAGTTGGCTTTTATCTCAGTTCAGTTCAGTTCATTTCAGTTCAGTCTCAGTCGTGTCTGACTCTTCGCGACCCCATGCATCGCAGCACGCCAGGCCTCCCTGTCCATCACCAACTCCCAGAGTTTACCCAAACTCATGTCCATTGAGTCAGTGATGACATCCAACCATCTCATCCTTTGTCGTCCCCTTTTCCTCCTGCCTCAATCTTCCCCAGCATCAGGGTCATTTCAAATGAGTCAGCTCTTCACATCAGGTAGCCCAAGTATTGCAGTTTCAGCTTCAACATCAGTCCTTCCAATGAACACCCAGGACTGATCTCCTTTAGGATGGACTGGTTGGATCTCCTTGCTGTCCAGGGGACTCTCAAGAGTCTTCTCCAACACCACATTTCAAAACCATCAATTCTTCAGCGCTCAGCTTTCTTTATAGTCCAGCTCTCACATCCATGCATGACTACTGGGAAGACCATAGACTTGACTAGACGGAACTTTGTTGACAAAGTAATATGTCTGCTTTTTAATATGCTGTCTAGGTTGGTCATAACTTTCCTTCCAAGCAGTAAGCATCTTTTAATTTAATGGCTGTAATCACCATCTGCAGTGATTTTGGAGCCCCCCAAAATAAAGTCTGCCACTGTTTCCACTGTTTCCCCATCTATTTGCCATTAAATGATGGGACCAGATGCCATGATCTTAGTTTTCTGAATGTTGAGTTTTAAGCCAACTATTTCACTCTCCTCTTTCACTTTCATCAAGAGGTTCTTTAGTTCTTCACTTTCTGCCATAATGGTGGTGTCATCTGCATATCTGAGGTTACTGATATTTCTCCTGGCAATCTTGATTCCAGCTTGTGCTTCATCCAGCCCAGCATTTCTCATGATGTACTCTGAATATAAGTTAAATAAGCAGGGTGACAATATACAGCCTTGATGTACTCCTTTTCCTGTTTGGAACCAGTCTGGCTTTTATCTCATCTGATGCAAATATATGTACACACAAGTCATAAGCCACAATTGGTGTTTAAGGACAAAAATATAGCTTCTTAGAATGCAAAAGCTAGTAAGCAGTTGAAAACTACTTGCACTCTGAAATTAAAATAAAAAATAAAACCTTAATAATAGGGCTGAGTCTGCTGGTATCTGCTTAAGAAGGGCCCTGTGTTAGCTCTAGAGGAGGTTGCCTGTCTAGGTGGTTGTATACTGCAGAGGTGATTAGAAGACAGGTCACAACTGGAAAAGCCAAAGGGAAGCTTTCATGAACTTTAACTTATCTTAGGGCTCTTGTTCTAAGAAATCTTCAGTTTCCATCTAAGAATGTTAGTCTGTTTTTTCTCAATAGAGAACTTTTTTCTTGGTTGAGCTTTCCTTCTTTTGATTTTAACTACATCACTTTATGACTCCATCACTTTTTCTGGAAATGCTGGAAGAGAATCACCACAATTATCATTATGACCATTGCTGCATAGGCAAAGCCAATGGCCAGAGCCAGGAAGTGGAGCTCAGAGAGGCGTACAGTGTACACAACAGTGAGCCAGAGCTCCCCTGTTCCCTGTGGCCACATCAACATCAGGTGGGTCCTTCACCTGGCAGGTGCATGTCCCATTATCATCAATCTGCAGCTTCCAAAGGATGGAGACATCACACTAATCAGGGCTCCCATCCCATACCATCCAGTCTTTGAAACTCTCACTCATGGGTTTGAAGGGATCCACATGGTAGTGGAAAATAAATAGATCCCTCCATCTCAGGGACAAAAATCCCAGGTCACTGTTACAGCATAACCCATAGGGACGAAGTTAGAGAAAGTATACAGATGATAAAGAGAATTAAATTGTTTGTGCTTGCCTTTAGAGAGCATACCACAAAGGTCAGGGATTTTTATTCTTAAGAATAAAAGTTTAAAAAATTACAGATAAAAATTCTTGGAAATTCCTTGGCAGTCCAGTGGTTAGGACTCTGAACTTTCACTACTGAGGGCCTGTATTCAATCCCTCATTGGGGAACTAAGATCCCACCAGCCTCATGGCAAGACCAAGATAAAAAGAATAAAAATTCTCAGGAATCACATGTAACTAAAAAGACTATGAGAACTGAAACTTTGAATAAATAGCATCATAATAAAATACAAAGATTACTACAAAAACAATACAACTCCAATCAATCCTTGTCTGAAATATATTATCAAGCACCTGTGAGCAACCCTAAATTGTACCAAAAACTGTAAGTAAAAGCCAATCACACTTAATCCCAAGGGGGAGAGTTAAGAGCAAACCTTGATGCTGTCCGTCCCTCTTTCACCCTGAGATTTTGAATATTTGTGCTTTTCACAAATGAGACAACTTCATAAAAGCTGCTTTTAAATGTTAGATGCTGGCTTAGAGTAAGTCCAGTGTGAAATAATCCACTGTGGGATAAAAGTTCAGGGGGTGACAAACGGAGTTAGAAGAAGTCTCTGGTGACTTCCTTCTGAGAGATATCACATCCACAGAGTTACAGTGAATGACTAGTACCCCAGAAAGCTGCATTTCCTTCTGTATACAAGGGAACCTTCCTCAAGGAAATAGAAGCTTTTTTCCTGAGGTAATCAGTACTTCCCTGGTGGCTCAAATGGTAAAGAATCTGCCTGCAATGTGGGAGACTCAGCTTTGATCCCTGGGTTGGGAAGATATCCTGGAGAAGGAAATGGCAACCCACTCCAGTATTCTTGCTTGGAGAATCCCATGGACAGAGGAACCTGGAGGGCTACAGTCCATGGGGTTGCAGAGTCAGACACAACTAAGCATTTAACACTAATCACTTTAATTAGTCTGAGTACCATACCTAGGGGCTTCCCTGATATCTCAATTGGTAAAGAATCTGCCTGCAGTGAGGGAGACCCAGGTTCAATCCCTGGGTTGGGAAGATGCCCTGGAGAAGGGAAAGGCTACCCACTCCAGTATTCTGGCCTGGAGAATTCCACGGACGTATAGTCCGTGGGGTCACAGAGAGTCGGACACAACTGTGCAACTTTCACTTTCACCACACTTAAGGCTTCCCCGGAGGCTCAGATGGCAAAGAATCTGCCTGCCTTGGAGGAGACCTGGGTTTGATCCCTGGGTTAGGAAGATCTCCTGGAGGCGGGGATGGCCATCCACCCCAGTATTCTTGCCTGGGAAATCCCATGGACAGAGGAGCCTGGAGGGCTATGGTCCATAGCGTCACAAAGAGCAGGTCACAACTGAAACAGCTTAGCACCCTTGCATAGTACATGCACCACACCTAAGACTTAAATAACAGTTCTAATCCTCCAGTCCAGCCTAAAGGGGATCAGTCCTGGGGTTCATTGGAAGGACTGATGCTGAAGCTGAAACTCCAATACTTTGTCCACCTGATGCGAAGAACTGACTCATTTGAAAAGACTCTGATGCTGGGAAAGATTGAGGGCAGGAGGAGAAGGGGATGACAGAACATGAGATGGTTGGATGGCATCGCCGACTCACTAGACATGGGTTTGGGTGGACTCCGGGAATTGGTGATGGACAGGGAGGCCTGGCGTGCTGCGGTTCACAGGGTTGCAAAGAGTTGGACATGACTGAGCAACTGAACTGAACTGAACTGAATCCTCCAGGCAGAGTGAAGAAAGGCAGTGACTTAGAGCAGAGACTGAGCTGCCAAGCAGCGCTTTCAGAGTGGCCTCTGAAGATAGGGATTTCTAGTCCTCTTTATCCTTTGTCTCAAGCTGCTCTGTGTGATAAGGGGGCCATTTAGCCACACAGGCTTGTTGAGCACTTGAAATGTGGTGAATATGACTGAGAACCTTAACTTTTTATTTTGTGAAGTACACAACATAAAGTTTATCATCTTAACCATTTCTAAGTTCAGTAGTGTTCAGTACATTCAGTTTTGTGCAACCAATCTTCACAGGTCATTTTTGTCTTGAAAACTTGAAACTCTCTACGTATTAACAACTCCCCATTTTCTGCCTCCTCGCAGTCTCTGGAAATATCACCATTCTAATTTCTGGCTCTGTGAATCTACTTTTGATACTTAATGTAAGTTGAATCATACAATATTTGTCTTTTTGTGACTGGCTTATTTCACACTGCTTAATGTCAATGGCACTCCACTCCAGTACTCTTTTGCCTGAAAAATCCCATGGACAGAGGAGCCTGGAAGGCTGCAGTCCATGGGGTCGCTGAGGGTCAGACATGACTGAGCGACTTCACTTTCCCTTTTCACTTTCATGCATTGGAGAAGGAAATGGCAACCCCCTCCAGTGTTCTTGCCTGGAGAATCCCAGGGATGGGGGAGCCTGATGGGCTGCCGTCTATGGGGTCGTACAGAGTTGGACACGACTGAAGCGACTTAGCAGCAGCAGCAGCAGCAATATTCTCAAGGTTCATCCATCTTGTAGCCTGTCTCAGAATTTCCTTCCTTTTTAAAAAGGCTGAGTAATATTCCCTTGTCTGTATATACCACATTTTGTTAATTCATTCATCTGCCAATTAATGCTTGGGTTGCTTTCAACTTTTGATTACTGAAAATAATAGTGCTATGAACACTGGTGTACAAATATTTTGAAACCTTACCTGTAATGCTTTCATATACATATCTAGCAAATAGAATTGCAGGATTATATGGTAATTCTTTTTAAATTTTTGAGGAGTTGTTATACTGTTTTCCGCAGCAGATGCACAGTTTTATTAGGTTGGTTTAAAAGTAATTGTGGTTTCAAACAGTGAATTTTAAATTATAACTAGGCTCAAACACATTTTTATCAATCAAGATAGGAACCATTACAATCAATTTATTTTTGCCAATGAGAAATAAGTTTGTTTATTCCTGTAGTGTAAATATCCATGCTTTGGGATTCAATGAACTCTTAGGAAGCATTTTCTGCACCCTGCTAGCTGTGGAAACATTTTCCCCGAAAAAAGTTGTTGAGACGCTTGAAGAAGTGGTGGTCGGTTGGTGAGCGGTCAGGTGAATATAGTGGATGAGGCAAATCTTTGTAGTCCAATTTGTCCAACTTTTGAACTGTTGGTTGTGCAACAGGTGGTCGGGCATTGTTGTGGAGATGAATTGGGCCCTTTCTGTTGATCAGTGCTGGGCAGGCATTGCAGTTTCGGGTGCATCTCATTGATTTGCTGAGCATAGTTTTCAGATGTAATGGTTTTATTGGGATTCAGAAAGCTGTATTGGATCAGATGGGCAGCAGACCACCAAACAGTGATCATGATCTTTTTTGGTGCAAGTTTGGCTTCAAGAAGTGCTTAGGAGCTTCTTCTCAGTCCAACCGCTGAGCTGGTCATTGCTGGTAATGGATAAAGTCCATTTTTCATCACACACCACAGTCTGATGGAGAAATGGTTCATTGTTGTTGCATAAAAGACACTTCAAAATAACATTTAAAAAAAATTTTTGGTCAGCTCATGAGGCACGTACTTATAGAGCTTTTTCGCCTTTCAAATTTGCTTCAAATAATGAATGACCACAGAATGGTCGACATTGAGTTCTTCGGCAACTTCTTGTGTAGTTGTAGGAGGATCAGCTTCAATGATTGCTCTCAACTAGTTGTTGTCAACTTCCAAAGGCTAGCCACTGGGCTCCTCATCTTCAAGTCTCTTGTCTCTTGCATAACTTCTTGAACTACCACTGCACTGAACATTTGTTAGCAGTTGCTGGGCCAAATGTGTCATTGATGTTGCGAGTTGTCTCCACCGCTTTACGACCTATTTTAAACTTGAGTAAAAAGATCACTCAAATTTGCTTTTTGTCTAACATAATTTCCATAGTTTAAAATAAATATAAAATAAGCATAAAGCAATAAGTCATTGAGCTTCCCTGGTGGCTCAGATAGTAAAGAATCTGCTCGCAATGCTGGAGATTGAGGTTCAATAACTGGGTTGGGAAGCTCCCCTGGAGGAGGGCATGGAAAACCACACTCCAGTATTCTTGCCTGGAGAATCCCATGGACAGAGGAGCCTTGCGGGCTATAATCCATGGTGCCACAAAGGGTCAGATATGGGTGAAGTGACAGCACACAATGTCATTAGCCAAAGAACATAAAGTGAGAAAAGCATATTAAAATGATGTATAGCATAATCACATTTATTTAAGAATGTATTCCAATATCAAATGGCAAATTTCAATAATGTAAAACCCATAATTACATTTGTACCAGCTTAAGAATTGATGCTTTTGAACTGTGGTGTTGGAGAAGACTCTTGAGAGTCCCTTGGACTTCAAGGAGATCCAACCAATCCATTCTGAAGGAGATCAGCCCTGGGATTTCTTTGGAAGGAATGATGCTAAAGCTGAAACTTCAGTACTTTGGCCACCTCATGCGAAGAGTTGACTCACTGGAAAAGACTTTGATGCTGGGAGGGATTGGGAGCAGGAGGAGAAGGGGACGACAGAGGATGAGATGGCTGGATGGCATCACCGACTCGATGGACGTGAGTCTGAGTGAACTCCGGGAGTTGGTGATGGACAGGGAGGCCTGGCGTGCTGCGATTCATGGGGTCGCAAAGAGTCAGACATGACTGAGCGACTGAACTGAACTGAACTGAACTGAATACATTATTATCAGCAACACACAAGAGTTCCAATTTCTCCATATCCTTGCCTGAATGTAATTTAAAAACTCATAATTCAGTTATGGGAAAACCTTTAAGTATGTTTGGAACAATATGGATATGTGTGAATCTGCTTTTTCATCTGTAAATTTTACAAAATCTAAATATACATTAACTATTCCCCCCCAAATTTAAATTCTTGATGTAAAAAAAAAATATGGAGATGTGCTATAAGTGGAAAATACACATCAACCTTCAAAGAATAAAAAAAGAACATAAAATGTCTCATTGATAATGTTACATATTGACTACATAGAGGAAGATATTTTGGGTATGTTGATCCAAATAAAGCTATTAAAATGAACATTACTCATGTTTTTACTTGTAAATGTGGCTACTAGAAAAAAATTAAATCACATTTGTAGCTCACATATTTGTATTGGACAGCACTGCTATAACTACTCCCACCACATAATGAAAACCATCAGATTCTGGAAGACAAGGTCCTTCTCCTGGAGTCCTAATTGTAAGTCAAACAAACCCTTATCATCTTCTCTTCTGCCTTTGATATTTACCTGCATCTTTTTTTACTACAGGAGGATGATCTGAATGAAAATTTCTATCCACTGCTACTGCAACAAACTGGGCTATTATAGCTAGTCCCTCAGTGACTGTCTGGTATAGGCTTGGGTATCCTATTTTCTCTCTTTTGTTGGTGTTTCATAGCCTGATGCCTTCCATTACAGTGTAAATTAACTCCTGGGCTTGGGTCATGGCTGGGGTCTGTGTGTCAACACCACACCAGGGAAGGCTCAGGAGATGCATTCATGTGTTTGCAGAGTCCAAAGAAGCATTTTCATTTCTTTGCCTTTGACCTGAAAATTCTTCCTTGACACAACTTCTCCTCTTGTATTTTTGTGATTCTTACCCTCTTACAACTTATTTCTACTCTGAAATCAGTCAGGAATCTTACTTTTGTCTATATGACGACAAAATAATGGACCAGACCTAGATCAGGTGTGGTCACTTTAAGTGACTGTGGTGGTTATAATCCCACAGGGGTTGGGACAGGTGTATAAGGACTCAGGAAGAAACCCTGAAATGTCAAGTAGAGAAAATCCAGAAGCTCAAATTGAGTCAGAAGAGCAGCTGTTGACTAGAGCTTTTCTCATTTCTGTTGCTCACACTGGGATCATTCTGGATGCAATAACCATCATCCCAGTCAAAAGCAAAAATAAGCCTTCTCTCTAGAGGATAAATTGGGCATAAGTTTTTTAAAAATAAAATTGTTCCAAAATAAAAATTTTAAGTATTTATAAAAGTTGCAGGACTTCCCTGGTGGTCCAGTGGTTAAGAATCTGCCTACCAATACATGGGATGTGGGTTTGATCCCTGGTTGGGTAACTAACAGACTGGTTCCAAACAGGAAAAGGAGTCACCTTGCTTATTTATTGTCACCTTGCTTATTTAACTTATATTCAGAGTACATCATGAGAAATGCTGGGCTGGATGAAGCAAAAGCTGGAATCAAGATTGCCGGGAGAAATATCAGTAACCTCAGATGTGCAGATGACACCACCCTTATGGCAGAAAGTGAAGAAGAACTAAAGAGCCTCTTGATGAAAGTGAAAGAGGAGAGGGAAAAAGTTGGCTTAAAGTTCAACATTCAGAAAACTAAGATCATGGCATCTGGTCCCATCACTTCATGACAAACAGATGGGGAAACAGTGGAAACAGTGGCTGACTTTATTTTTCTGGGCTCCAAAATCACTGCAGATGGTGACTGCAGCCATGAAATTAAAAGATACTTACTCCTTGGAAGAGATGTTATGACCAACCTAGACAGCATATTGAAAAGCAGAGACATTACTTTTTCAACAAAGGTCTGTGTAGTCAAGGCTATGATCTTTCCAGTAGTCATGTATGGATGTGACAGTTGGACTATAAAGAAAGCTGAGCGCCGAAGAATTGATGGTTTTGAACTGTGGTGCTGGAGAAGACTCTTGAGAGTCCCTTGGACAGGAAGGAGATCCAACCAGTCCATCTGAAAGGAAATCAGTCCTGAATATTCTTTGGAAGGACTGATATTGAATCTGAAACTGCAATAGTTTGGCCACCTGATGTGAAGAGCTGACTCATTTGAAAAGACCCTGATGCTGGGAAAGATTGAGGGCAGGAGGAGAAGGGAATGACAGAGGATGAGATGGCTGGATGGCATCACTGACTCACTGACAATGGACATGAGTTTGAGTAAACACTGGTAGTTGGTGATGAACAGGGAGGCCTGGCATGCTGCAGTCCATGGGGTAGAAAAGAGTCGGACACAACTGAGCAACTGAACTGAACTGAACTGAACTGGGTAACTAAGGACTTCCCAGGTGGCTCCATGGTAAAGAATCTGCCTGTCAATGCCAGACATAGGAGACATGGGTTCAATTCCTGGCTCAGGAAGATTTCCTGGAAGAGGAAATGGTAACCTACTGCAGTATTCCTGCTGGGATAACCCTATGGACAGAAGAGCCTGGCAGGCTACAGTCCCCGGGGTTACAAAAAACCAGACATGACTGAGGAACTGAGCACATGGAGAACTAAGATTCCCACATACCACAGAATGGCTGAGCTTATGTACCACAACCATAGAACCCTCTTGCTGGAACTAAGACCAAACATAGCCAAATAAATACTAAAAAAAAAAGTTGCAAAGATAGTATATGGTGTTCCTGTATACTCTGCATTGTCGCCTGTATTTAATGTCTATATAACCATGGCATATTTGTCAAAACTAAGAAATTCACACTGATATGATACTCTCAATTAAACTAGACTTTAATCTGATTTTACCATTTATGTCCTTCCACTGTTTCAGAATCGAAACTACAATCCCATATTGCATTTAGCATACAAGTTTTTTATATACCAAGTTCAGTTCAGTCGCTTAGTTCTGTCGGACTCTTTGTGACCCCATGAACCGCAGCACTCCAGGCCTCCTTGTACATCACCAACTCCCGGAGTCCACGCAATCCCATGTCCATTGAGTCGGTGATGCCATCCAACCATCTCATCCTCTGTCGTCCCCTTCTCCTCCTGGCCTCAATCTTTCCCAGCATCAGGGTCTTTTCAAATGAGTCAGTTCTTCCCATCAGGTGGCCAGAGTATTGGAGTTTCAGCTTCACCATCAGTACATACCAAGATCTTGCCTCATTTTATTATTCACAGTTTTTTTTTTTTCATTTCTCTTCAGAATAAAGGCTCTAAGGTTTTGTATGGTTATATATAATTCATAAATGTAATTATCTATATCCGTAAGTGTATGGTATAACCATACGTGCCCGACTCTTTGAGAACCCCATGGACTGTAGGCTACCAAGCTTCTCGGTCCATGGGGTTTTCCAGGCAAGAATACCGGAGTGGGGTGCCGTTTCCTTCTCCAGGGAATCTTCCCCACCCAGGGATCAACCCCAGGGCTCCGGCATTGCAGGCAGATGCTTTACCCTCTGAGCAACCAGAGAAGCCCATATATAATTCATAAATGTAAGTATCTATATCCATAAATGTATGGTTATGTATAATTCATAAATGTGATGCCCACAACTACCAAAACAGTTATGGTCAAACAATGTAGGGCTAACTGTTGTAGCCAGGGAGATCTGACACTATGGGGAACCCTTGGGTATCTTAGGGAGTGAATGTTAAAAGGGGCTTACTGGGGCTTACTGAAAGGCCAGTGGTTAGGACTTCACCTTCCAAAGCACGGGGTGCCAGTTGGATCCTCCCTCCGGGAGCTAAGAATCCTACATGCTTCTTAGCCAAAAAACGAAAGCATACAACTAACAGTAGAGATTTTTTAAATGGTCCACATTAAAAAAAAAAAAAATCTTAAAAAAAATCAAAAGGGCTTATTGTAGTGTTTGGGCGTATGTAGGTGATTTGGGGGAGGGCCCAAGGACACGGTGATTTAATTGTTATCTGAAAAGCAGGAGGAATGGAGCAGGACTAGAGTTGTCACTGGAAAAGCAATAGTCACTCATGTTAGCTAGAGAAGGGATGTTTGGTCTTTTTGTGTTTGCAGTGTCTGTTTACTGTTGTTCATGCACAGTTAGTCTTAAATTTCTTCACCTTCCGTCTCGTTAGATACCTCATTTGACATCAAAATTCCATGATGTCGCTTATGTTCATCCAGGCATTCAGGCCAGCTACCAACGATGGTTGTCGGGGCTCCTTTACTTTTTAACGCTAAATCTGACCATAATTAAAATGAAAAACAAAAGGAGATCGCTCAGCTGCTTTTGTAACAGAATATGACAACTCTTGGTCCCTGACACAACTAATTCTGACTTTGTACAGGTTCGTAACAAATAACTCGTTACCAAGGGCTGGAAAGTTCAATGTGTCTTGTTTAGAGAAGAAACAGCTGGCCTGGATGTAGCAGGAAACCAAACGACGCAGGCCTAAATCGTGTTTCTTCCAGAAGTGAAGGGCTCCGCGGTGACTTCCTCTGCCCCAGGACTTTTAGGAAAAAGCCCTGCCCTCTGAAGGAACCAGTTAAGAGAGCTAGCCGATGTCACGTGACCGTGCAAAATAGAGACCCTAGAGAGCACACCTTGCGGCTGCGGTCGCTCGACCCGCCTTCATCGGTCTCCGATGTTCCTGGTTCCCTTTCTTTCTCACCAGGAAATAACTCTCATCTCCTACCACGCTAGTTTTCAATCTCGACATTCTTTGAGCTCACTGGGAGAACCTCCCAGTCAGTACCACTAAAGCCTCAAACTTGCCACAAAAAGCCTCTTCTTTCCCAAGGGCTCGCCCACGTCCCGCAGCTCCCCTCCTTGCAGCGGGTCGCTAAGCATGCCCGGGCCCTGCCCTGAGCCTGCAGGGCCAAGCCCCGGGTACGCTCCTTGTGCGTCACAATGGCGCCCTGGTGGCCCCGCCCCCGGACGCCGGTCTCGGCGACCCCGCCCCCGCGTTGTCCTTCCGGCTCGCTTTTAGAAGTAGGATTGCGCCGTCTTCCGGGAGAAGAAGGTGGGGTTTGATGAGAATCCGGAAGCGGGGCGGGGGCGCGGGCTCGCGGGCTGTTGTTCCCGGATGCTCGAGCACATGACCGATAGGGGGCAGGGCACACCGAGAAGGGCGGCGGGGGTTGTTTGACTCCCGCTCGCAGCGCTTCTGCGGAGAAGGCAATGGCGCCCCACTCCAGTACTCTTGCCTGGAAAATCCCATGGGCGGAGGAGCCTGGTAGGCTGCAGTCCATGGGGTCGCTACAAGTCGGACACGACTGAGCGACTTCACGTTCACTTTTCACTTTCCTGCATTGGAGAAGGAAATGGCAACCCACTCCAGTGTTCTTGCCTGGAGAATCCCAGGGACGGAGGAGCCTAGCGGGCTGCCGTCTATGGGGTCGCACAGAGTCGGACACGACCGAAGCGACTTAGCAGCAGCAGCAAGCATCACAGCGCTTCTGACCACGCCCCTCCGTAGCCCGCCCCAGGGATTTCCATGGCGATGGTAAACAAGCCTCCCTTGACTTACCTAGACTTCACAGTCCCCAGCGTTTCGTTCTCCTCAGGGTGTTCAGGGAACAAGGACGGCCGAGGTGTGAGATGTGAAGAGCGGGAACATGGAGACTCGGAGCCTTAAGCGAAGGGTGGAGCGGGCGGCCTGTTGAGACCTGCACACTTAGAACCCACTGGGACCTGGAACCCCTGGGGTTAGAGGCTGTGGGTCTGTGATTTGGGAAAGGGGGTAGTCGTTGCAGAGGTATCGAAGAGTATCCTTGGTTCCAATGGAGGAGTCGCCAGCCCACGTGGGGAGACGGAGTCAAAGGGGCCAGAAAGGATCGTGTTTGGGGAGAATACCGTTTTTAGGGCAGAGATTTAGGGGAGTCTTTGACTGGTCCAAATCCTAGGACCCAAGGGTACGCTAGCCTGTAGGACCCAAGGTCTGCGCTAGCCTGTAGGGATCAGGTGTGTAGACGTGGTTGAGAAAAAGCTCTTGTTACTTTATTTTATATATTACTATATTTTATATCTTAGAGCAGTGCAATTTACTTAAGGCTTTGCTACTCAACTTTTCTCCTACCCATTTCCTGTTCCCTGAGGAAATATTTTCAAACTTTGAATTTTCTTCCCCATTAGCTTTATTCCTTTTGTACCTGCATCTCTTTGTGTACTTCTTCATCAGCTTCGCTAAATTTGAATGCTTAAGTCTGAAATATTTCCTGATTGATTTCCTTTGCCTCCTGGTCACACTTCACTGCAGCCTGTGTGTAGGCAGCTGTTTGCTTTTCTTTCTTTTTCTAGACGTATCCTTGACTATATTTTGCACTGGTTCCATTTTTGACGGCTCATCTTGGAGTGAGTTTGAATTCAGCAGATTGTGGGAGTGGGTCCAAGGCTGTCATACTTTTCTTTATTATCAAGATTTGCGTGTAGTTTATTTTTTCCCCACTTTAAAAATATGACATGTAAGAGATTTTTGTAAAACATATCTCAAAGGTGTAAAGAGTACTACTCAATCCACTCTTAAGAAATAGAACTCAGCCTGGTTCTCTTTCTCATCAGATCTGAGCACTGGTCTTGGCAGTTCAGTTCAGTCGCTCAGTCGTGTCCGACTCTGCGACCCCATGAATCGCAGCACGCCAGGCCTCCCTGTCCATCACCAACTCTCGAAGTTCACCCAGACTCGCGTCCATCGAGTCAGTGATGCCATCCAGCCATCTCATCCTCGGTCGTCCCCTTCTCTTCATAAAGGTCATAAAGTAGTAGTAATGAAACTCTCCTCACAGTGCTTGGAGTCTGGTATATGGCCTGTGGGCTTCTTTCAAATAAGGTTAAATTCTTTTAGAACTTGTTTCCTCCTCCCTTGTAAAATGGCATAATCTCAGGCTTAAAAGTGAAATTGCCCAGTTATGTCCTATTCTTTGTGATCCCAAGGGCTGTAGCTTACCAGACTCCTCCGTCCAAGGGATTTTCCAGGCAAGAGTACTGGAGTGGGTTGCCATTTTCTGCAAAAAGGCGTCTGCGGTTACGCAGACGCTTTACTGTCTGGGCCACCAGGGAAGCCCAACAATAGGTGAAGCTTTGTTGTTCAGCTGCTCAGTCTTGTGGTTCTCTTTGCGAACCCATGGACTGTGGCATTCCAGGCTTCCCTGCCCATTGCCATCTCCCATCTCATTTCCATTGAGTTGGTGATGCCATCCAACCATCTCCATCTTCTGCTGTCCCCTACTCCTCCTGCCTTCTATCTTTCACAGTATCAGGATCTTTTCTAATGAGTCAGCTCTTCCCTTTAGGTGGCCAAAGTACTGGAGCTTCAGTTTCAGCATCAGTCCTAATGAATATTTAGGATTGATTTCCTTTAGGATTGACTGGTTTGATCTCTTTGCAGTCCAAGGGACTCAAGAGTCTTCTCCAACACCACAGTTCAAAAGCACCAATTCTTTGGCGCTTAGCCTTCTTTATAGTCCAACTCTCACATCCAAACGTGACTACTGGAAAAACCATAGCTTTGATTACATAGACCTTTGTTGGCAAAGTAATATCTCTGTTTTTTAATATGCTTTCTAGATTTGCCATAGCTTTTATTCCAAGGAGCAAGCATCTTAATTTTGTGGCTGCAGTTACCATCTGCAGTGGTTTTTTAGCCCAAGAAAATAAAGTCTCTCCGTTTCCATTGTTACCCCATCTATTTGCCATGAAGTGATGGGACCAGATGCCATTATCTTAGTTTTCTGAATGTTGAGTTTTAAGCCAGCTTTTTCACTCCCCTCTTTCACTTTCATCAAAAGACTCTTTAGTTCCTCTTAGCTTTCTGCCATAAGGGTGGTGTCATCTGCATAACTGAGGTTATTGCTATTTCTCCCCATAATCTAGATTCCAGCTTGTTGATACAGTGATTGCTGACTAATATTTCTGTATTTGGGAGAGATTTCTCATAAGCTGTCTTGCCTCTTGATTGAGAGTGATCCTTTATTCTAAGATATGTTACCAGTAAAATTGTATTTGTCTGTTACTGTGGATCTACAGAGGATCTTCTATAGGACAAGGAGAACTAAGAGATAATAGAGTCTTTTAGGTGAAAACCTTGACCTTTGATGTTTTGTTTTGTTTGTTAATGTTACCTGGCATGTCAATAACCAGTAAAAGATGCCTAGATGTCAAAAAGAACGAAAACTCCACATTTATCTTAAGACACTCTGTGTGATCCCAGTCTTCCCAGCTCCCCCATCAGTATCTTGAATTTTATGTTTGTCAATTGCTTGCTTTTCTTTATAATTTGACTAAAATTGTATCCCATAGAAAAATGTATTTAATAGTTTTGCATGTCTTTGGATTCTGTATCTGTTGTTTTCGTACTCCATTTTCTTCCATGCCTTTCTTTGGTTAATTGGCCTTGTTGTCTTCACAGGATTATGAAGACCAAGCATAAAGCTATAGTATTTTTTGCTGTTTTATAGTGTTCCATTTAGTAAGTGGGCAACAACTTATTTCCCCACTATTCTGTTAAAGAAGTTATAGATTGTTTTCAGTTTTCTGTATTATAAACAGTGATGCTTTGAATTAGTACCTATTTTCTGGTCTGGGGAAATGTTTCCTCCTCTTCCATTTTCTGAGAGAGATTGTTTAAATTTGGTTTTAATTCTTCTCTAAATATCTGATATAGCTTTTCCAGAGAAACCATCTGGTCTGGAGATTTGCGGGAAAGTTTTAAAATTATGAATTCAATTTTTTGATAGTTACAGAACTGTTCAGATTATTTCATACTAGAGGAGGTGTTGTAGTAACTTTTTGGGAAATTTGATCTATGTTGACAAATCTATGTGAGTAGAGTTCTTTATAATTTTCTCATAAAGCAACCTTTGAGGTTGTTTTGCCAAAACTGGAATATTTTCAGTCATTATTTCTTCGAATCCTTTCCAGGCTCACATTCTTTCTCTTTCCCTTCTGAGACTTCCATGATGTGATTATTAGATCTTTTGTTATATTCCCCCAGGTTCTGGAGGCATTTTTCATTTCAAATGCTCTGTTTTCATTCCTGTTCAGATTGGATAACTTTCTGTTCTTTATTCAGGTTTTCTGACTTTTCCCCCATCTATTGGGTCCATTCTGCTTTTGAGCCCATCTAGTGAGTTTTAATTTTGGTAGTTATATTTTTCAGTTCTAGAATTTCTCCTTGGTTCTTTAAATCTTCTGTTTCTTTGCTAAGTTGTACTTTTCCACTTACTTAAGACATGTTCATAATTGCTCATTGAAGCATTTTTGTGATGGCTGCTTTAAATTCCTTGTCAGATATTCCAAAGATTGGTGTTTCTGTCTTTTAGTTAGTTTGTTTTTTTTTTTCTGGCCACACCATGGGGCTTGTGGGATCTTAGTTCCCTGAGCAGGAATCAGACCCAAGCCCTTGGCAGTGAAAATGTGGAGTCCTAAGCATTGGACCACCAGGGAATTTCTTCTGGTTTTCTTTTCTCATTTAAGTGGGAATTTTCCTGGTATTGGTATGATGATTTTGTTTTTTTTTTTAAATCCTGGATATTTTGGTCGTTTTCTTGGGACTGTGGCTCTTACCCAAATCTCTTTTTAGCAGGTTTTCTCTGACACCATACTGGCTAAGGAAAGGAGATGCTGCCTCATTACTGCCAGGTAGGGTGGAAATCTAGGTTGCCCACTAGGCTTCTGTTGACTAACTGGGGCTGGGGAATAGGAGAGGTGCCTCATTCTAGTGAACTGGGGTGGCTGTCCGGTTCCCTACCGGACCTTCAGTGACGGTGGCTTGGCTGCGAGAATGAGATGTGTGTGTTGCAGCCTGGTGAGGGGAAGTCTAAGCTTCCTGTTAGGCCTTGACTGATATGGGTGGCGGTGGTGGCCCTCTTATTTTCTGTGGAGTTTGGTTGAAGTAGGGTGGTTACTGTCTGCAAGTTTTGTCTTGCAAGGCTGCCCCTTTCTTTATCCTTTGGCTCAGAAGAGCAAGCTTCTGTTAGTACCCACTGACATTTTCAGATGGCTGGCTTCTCAGACACCCAATGTAGAATATATGAGGCAAAAAGAAAACTCAGGAACCCTATGTCATGTCATTTCTTGAGTCTCAAGATAATTTTGTGGTCTAGTTTCTCTTCACCTTTCAGTTTTGTTAAGTTTAATCTCTATAATTTCAGTATGTTTAGCTGTATTTAATGGGAGGAATATGAAGCATATCTTCTTTATCTTATTCTGAACTGGAAGCTTTGCCTTTATTTTTGAAAAGTATTTTTGCTCTCTCTGAAATTATTTGACAGTTTTTTCTTTTAGGACTTTAAAGATGTCATTCCACAGTGTTCGCTTTTGTATTGTCTCCTGTGAGAAATCTGATGTTATCCTTTATATGTTCTTTATTTAATATGTCTTTTTCTGGCTGATTTAAGACTAAATATACTTGATCTTAGCCAAAAGGCCGAGAAATGATTAAGATTTTTTAAAAAATTACTTGTTTTGAGCAATTTGATTCTGATGTTATTTGGTGTCATTTCCTTTATGTTTCTTTAGTTTAGGGTTCATTGAGTTTCTTGGAACTGTAGGTTTATAGTTTTTTTAAGTGTGAAAAGTTTTAGGCCATCATTTTGTTACTGAACAAAGTTTGTATGTCTGATGGACAGTGAAGCCAAACAAACCAAAATGGTGGAGTTTGGAGCAGAGAAGGGTTTATTGCAGGGCAAAGCAAAGAGGACCTGTGGCTCATGCTCAAAATCCCCTAATTCCTCCATTATTTTGGTGTAGAAGTTTTCCTAAATTTGTTTATTTCTGTTTATTAAAATTTTTGCTGCACTGGGTATCTCTTGCTGCTCATTCTTTCTCTAATTGTGGTGAGCGGTGGCTACTCTTTGTTGTGTTATGCGGGCTTCTTATTGTGTGGCCTCTCTTGTAGTGGAGCACAGGCTCTAGTTGTGTGTGCTTCAGTAGTTGTGGTGTGTGGGCTCAGTAGTTGTGGCTTGAGGGCTCTAGAGCTCTGGCTCAGTAGTTGCAGTTCACAGGCTTAGTTGCTCCATGCCATGTTGCTTCCCAGACCTGGGGTCGAACCCATGTCCCCTCATTGGCAGGTGGATTCTTAACCATTAGACCACCAGGGAAGCCTGAGAAGTTTTTATAAGCTAAATTTGAGATGAAGGCTTCGGGTGTATGACTTCCTTTTGCTGGGTTGATGGTGAGCTAGTGTAACCAAAATTCAGCCCCTCCACACTGGTACCAAATTGCATTTTGGCATGGAGTTTTGGGTGAAGTATGAATAGCTATGGGGTTCCCAGGTTGCCCTGGTGGTAAAGAATCCACTTGCCAATGCAGGAGCCAAAGGAGATACAGTTTCAGTCCCTGGGTTGAGAAGATCCCCTGGAGGAGGGCATGGCAACCCTCTCCAGTATTCTTGCCTGAAAAATCCCATGTACGCAGGAGCCTGGCAGGCTGTAGTCCAGTGGATCACAGAAAGTTAGACACGACGGAGCACACATACATGCAGCCATGAATAGCTGTGTTGTTTGGCCAGGCAAAGGGGGCCACAGTAGGCAAATGCCCTTCAAACTGTGTCCCAACCTAGAGGAGGCAGTGAGGAGTTTTTATACTAATGTTCAGCATGTGGACATTCTTCTGACTGTTTATTGGTGAGGTAAGTGGGAGTCAGCGACATCAATCTTCTGGTTCCAACCAGTCTGGGATCTACATGCTTGAGGGCAGCATATGGACTCAAACTCAAAAACCCTGCTTGGGACTTGAACCCAGGCAAACCCATAGTCTTCCAACTGAGATCACAGACTTGGTTTCAGGATGTAATGAAGCTAAGGTTCTTGATGTCTCATCACAGAAAAAATTCAGTGAGAGACATAGTGATAGGTAAGAAGTGGGTTTATTTAGAGAGAAACACACTCTACAGTGTGTGGGTCGTTGCAGAGGGTGAGTACAGTGGCCTTGAAATGTGTGGTTAGCTTTTATGGCCTGGGTAATTTCATAAGCTAATGAGTGGGAGGATTGTTCCAGCTATTTTTGGGACGGGATGAAGATTTCCAGGAATTGGGCCGCTGCCCACTTTTTGGTTTTTTGACAGCTGACCTTGGAACTGTCATGGTGCCTCTGGGTGTGTCATTTAGCTTGCTGATTGAGGATCATGGTCTAGTCATCAGAGTTGACTTGTCTGCCATCTTGAACTCATTTGATTCTAATCAGTTTATGTTGTATTCTCTAGGCTATGTCATTCTTTCAAAGGTGGTTCTCTGCCCCTTTCCCTCCCGGAAAACTACTGAGCCCACTTGCTACACCTGCTGAAGCCATGTGCCTAGAGCCTGTGCTCTGCAACAAGAGAAGCCGCTGCAGTGGGAAACCCGCGCAGTGCAACTAGAAAATAGCCCCCACGTGCTGCAACTACAGAAAGCCCACATGCCGCAATGAAGACTCACCACAACCAAAAAATAAATAAATGAGTAAGTTAAAAAAAAAAAAAGCAATGTAATGAAGAACCAGCAGGCTCATAGAAGACATCTCTTTTTAGGTTTAGGACAGTTCTTAATACATGAATGGAGATTGGGATTATCTAACAGGAGTAGAGCCAATACCAGGTAGATCTGTAGCCAGTCACGACTAAATAAGTGGTTTTTGACAGATTTATCCCTTAGTCCATTTGGCCTTTATAGACATTTTGATTGTCACGACTGGGGCAGTACTACTGGTATTCAGTGAACAGAGGACAAGAATCCTGCTAAATGTACATTTTGTAGGTTAGTTACCAAACCAAAAAAATTATCTAGTCCCAAAAGTCAATTATGCTGCTGTTGAGAAGCTTAAATCCTGTGTAACCTGAAAACTGGGTTTGTCTCTTGAGGGGTGTCAAGCCAAAAGACACATCCAAGCCAAAGATCAGGAGGAGGGATTTATTACTTGCAGCAGGTGTGGAGAACACGGGAATCTTTCTCAAAGCAGTGTCTCCCTGAACAACAAAATTGGGGAATTTTTAAGCTGAGGATACATGAATATTCATGAAGTGATTTGAACAAGTGGATTCAGCATAGAATAGGGGCGGAGGTTGATAGAGTCCAAACTTTGAAGTTGTGAGGGTTAGAAAAGGTCAACATCATCATTCCTTTGGTCCAGTTGATCTAGTGGTTGAGACCTTGAGAAGGGGTTAAATTATGCAAAACAGTTAAAGAAAATGCCTCAGGCTAGTCTTTAACATTAAAAGAGAACTAGGAGTCTCTACAACTGACTTCCCTTGGGTGGCTCAGCAGTGCCCGAGACCTGGGTTTGATCCCTGCGTCAGGAAGATCCCCTGGAGAAGGAAATGGCAACCCATTCCAGTGTTCTTGTCTGAAGAATCCCCATGGACAGAGGAGCCTGGCAGGCTAGTCTATGGGGGTCACAAAGAGTCGGACTGAGTGACTAAGACTTTCGCTTTACAACTGATTTACTGTCTTTGCTATTGTTATCTCTCTGGCCTGATAACAGTTTATTCTTTTGTTCCTTTAGGATTATTATTACTGAGACCTGTTGAAGGGCAAGCATTGTGACCAGGCTTAGATTCCAAAATGGCTTAGGCCAAAAAATTGCTTGTCTTATGTCAATAAAGTCCTGCCTAGTTCTCTTTCTCCTGAGACTCCCTACCCAATTGGCTTACAACTGGACTAAAAAAGATCTTGGAATAAAGAGAAGAGTAATTGCTGGCAAGACCTAAGAGAGAGTCAAAGTAGTTCTGGGCTTCCCTGGTGGCTCAGTTGGTAAAGAATCTGCCTGCCATGCGGGAGTCCTGGCTTCGATCCCTGGGTTGGGAAGATCCCCTGGAGAAGGGAATGGCTATACACTCTAGTATTCTGGCCTGGAGAATTCCATGGACTATATAGTCCATGGGGGTCGCAAAGAGTGGGACATGACTGAGCGACGTTCACTCCCTAAACTAGTTCTAAATCATTTTGCAGGGGGAGTTGCTACCATTAGCAATACCCACACCAACACCAAAAGAAATAGTAAGCTTTTGTGCCAAGAGAAGGTGGTGCTAGTGGTAAAGGATCCACCTGCCAATGCAGGAGGCACAAGAGATGTCCGTTCAGTCTCTGGGTCAGGAAGATCCCCTCGAGGAAGAAATGGCAACACACACACTAGCATTCTTCCCTGGAGAATTCTGTGGACAGAGGGACCTGGAGGGCTGCAGTCCATAGGGTCTCAAAGAATCAGACATGACTGAAGTGGCTTGGCGTGCATGCACACACCTTCCAAGGCTAAAGAATGTACAAGTGCTTCATAAGCATTATACACCAGCTATATATATTAGTGCTATAAACATTTGCGCTATATTCAGTCCACTACACGGGGCACCAGTCCTGCATTTTAAATTACTAAGTCATGTGTTTAATTAATTGTGGAATTTGGCTTTGAGCCCAAATCCTAACCCCATTTTTTATTACTATACTATAAATCGTAACAAGAGACAAGAGTGAGAGAAATAATAGCTAAGGCACAAAAAGAGAACAGAAGAGAAATAGAGAAGTAGAAAACAAAATTAAGTTTTTAGCAGACTTGGATTTGGGACAGTAAGCTAAAAGAAATACTACTGTGAAAAAAGGTAGATGAGCCCAGGGGCAATTGTTGTTAATAAATATTCCCCTGTTTTTTTTCTATTTTTGTCACCACACTTGTGGGTTAGTATTCTAGGCCTGGAACTATCTACAGTGGAGATAATACCATTTACTTAAAACAGTTGGCTTAGTACCTTGCAAATAATAGTACTTCTTCATTGGAAGGCATCATAGGTACTGGCCACGGTTATCAGTTAATATATTTGTGCTTAAGTTCTTTGGGGACTGCTGATGTGATATTTTTATAAACCTTGCAGATAGTTACTTGTAAGATGACTAATACTCTCAGTTCAACAGTAAAGCTTTCATTTTTTATATTCCTTGTCTACTGAGAGAGAATGCTGTTTTCAGAGAAACTTTGGGTACACTTTAGAATCACCTAGGAAACTTTTTAAAAAAATATTTATTATTTACTTAATTAGTTTGTTTGGTCACACCAGATCTTAGTTGTAGTTTTCGGCATGCTGTACCTTTAGTTGTATGTGGGATCTAGTTCCCTGATTAGGAATTGAACCCAGGCCCCCTGCATTGGGAGTGCACTGGCTTAGCCAGTGGGCCACCAAGGAAGTCCCCACCTGGGGAACTTTAAAAACGAAGCTTTTTTACTTCTCACATTCATATTTTAAAATTGATATCTAAAATTTCATAAATTTAAAGGATTTTGAAGTATTCAATTTCTGGTATTTGTAAATATTGACTTAAAAAGATAAAAGTCACCTCACTTCTTTAAATGTGAATAATAAATTGTAATAACCTTAGTGCAACATGTGATAAACTTCTTGTCATTGGGAAGTTTCTCATCATTCTTTTCTGTTCTCCTCTTTCCATAGAATTTTATCCCACTAATATATATTCTTGCTTTAATGTCTTTTTATTACCCTTTGAGAAGGAAATGGCAACCCACTCCAGTCGTTTTGCTTGGAAAATTCCATGGACGGAGGAGTCTAGTAGGCTGGAGTCCATGGGATTGCAAAGAGTTGGACATGACTGAGCGACTTCATTTTGTACTTTGTACTTTATAATTCTCTGGAGCAAAAATTCTTGCCTGGAAAATCCCATGGACGGAGGAGCCTGGTAGGCTGCAGTCCATGGGGTCACTAAGAGTCGGGGACGACTGAGTGACTTCACTTTTCAATTTGGATTAAACTTTTAAGATTTCCTGTGTCCACAGGCTTTAAGTACTTAAAATTTCTGGATTGTGGAATCTTTATAGTACTTGTTAAAACACAGTTAATACAAGCAGTATACATATATTAAAGCTTTAAGCCCACAAAACCTAAATTTCCATCAATAGGTAAGACGATAAACTAAATATGGTATGTTTATACAATGGAATGTACATCAATAAAAAAGTACTTATATTACTATAACATTAGTATGAATGAACTTCAAAAGCATCCTCCTGATTGAAAGAAGCCAGACATAAAAGAGTATATACTCTATGATTCTGTTTATTTAAAAATCCTAGAAAATGCAAACCAATTCTATGGTGACAAAAAGCAGGCTGATGGTTGCTTGGGGGACTAGCAGTGGAGGAAGGCGTGGACTGTAAAGGAATGGGACATAGACTTCCCTGGTGTTCCAGTGGTTAAGACTCCCAAGTTTCCAATGCAGGGGGCATGGGTTGGAGGCATTGATTCCTGGTTGGAGAATTAAGATCCCACATGCTGTACAATGTGGCCAAAAAAAAGAGGATGGGTGCTTACAGGACGATGGAAATGTTCTGGAACTTGAGTATAGTAGTGAGGTCACGGGTGTCATCATTCATCAAAATTCATTGAATTGTACAGTTTATACATCAATAAGGTCAACAAGAATATATTCCAAGTTTTTATAAGTAGTGAAATGTACAGCTTTATTGGAAATATGCAAAAGAGTAAGTTCAGTTGCTCAGTCGTGTCTGACTCTTTGTGACCCTATGGGACTGCATTATGCCAGGCTTCCCTGTCCATCACCAACTCCTGGAGCTTTCTCAAACTCATATCTATTGAGTTGGTGATGCCATCCATTCGTCATCTCATCCTCTGTCGTCCCCTTCTCCTCCCACCTTCAATCTTTCCCAGCATCAAGGTCTTTTCCAGTGAGTCAGTTCTTCACATCAGATGGCCAAAGCATTGCAGTTTCAGCTTCTGCATCAGTCCTTCCAATGAATATTCAGGACTGATTTCCTTTAAGATTGACTGGTTGGATCTCCTTGCAATCCACGGGTCTCTCAAGAGTCTTCTCCAACATCACAGTTCAGAAGCATCAATTCTTCAGTGCTCAGCTTTGTTTATAGTCCAACTCTCACATCCATACATGACTACTGGAAAAACCATAGCTTTGACTAGACAGACCTTTGTTGGCAGAGTAATGTCTCTGCTTTTTAATATGCTGTCTAGGTTTGACTTCCTTGGTGGCTTAGATGGTAAAGTGTCTGCCTACAACTTGGGAGACCCAGGTTCGATCCCTGGGTTGGGAAGATCCCCTGGAAAAGAAAATGGCAACCTACTCCAATGTTCTTGCCTGGAGAATCCCATGGATAGAGGAGCCTGGTGGGCTACAGTCGATGGGGTCACAAAGAGTCGGACACGACTGAGCGACTTCACTCACTCACTAGGTTAGTCATAGCTTTTCTTCCAAAGAGCAAGTATCTTTTCATTTCATGGCTGCTGTCACCATCTGCAGTGATTTTTGGAGCCCCCCAAAATAAAGTCTCTCACTGTTTCCCCATCTATTTGCCATGAAGTGATGGGACTGGATGCCATGATCTTAGTTTTTTGAATGTTGAGTTTTAAGCCAGCTTTTTCACTCTCCTCTTCCACTTTCATCAAGAGGCTCTTTAGTTCCTCTTCACTTTTTGCCATAAGGGTGGTGTTATCTGTGTATCTGAGGTTATTGATATTTCTCTGGGAATTCTTGATTCCAGCTTGCACTTCACCTAGGCCAGCATTTCACATGATGTACTCTGCATATGTTAAATAAGCAGGGTGACAGTATACAGCCTTGATGTACTCCTTTCCCAATTTGGAACCAGTTTGTTGTTCCATGTCCGGGTCTACTGTTGCTTCTTGACCTGCATACAGATTTCTCAGGAGGCAGGTCAGATGGTCTGGTATTCCCATCTCTTGAAGAAGTTTCCACAGTTTGTTGTGATCTACAGTCAAAGGTTTTGACATAGTCAATAAAGGAGAAATAAATGTGTTTCTGGAATTCTCTTGCTTTTTCTATAATCCAACATATGTTGGCAATTTGATCTCTGATTCCTCTGCCTTTTCTAAAACCAGCTTGAACATCTGGAAGTTCATGGTTCACATACTGTTGAAGCCTGGCTTGGAGAATTTTGGGCATTACTTTGCTAGTGTGTTCAGTTCAGTTCAGTTGCTCAGTCATGTCCGACTCTTTGCGACCCCATGAATCACAGCACGCCAGGCCTCCCTGTCCAGCACCAACTCCCGGAGTTCACTCAGACTCAACGTCCATAGAGTCAGTGATGCCATCCAGCCATCTCATCCTCTGTTGTCCCCTTCTCCTCCTGCCCTCAATCCCTCCCAGCATCATAGTCTTTTCCAGTGAGTCAACTCTTTGCATGAGGTGGCCAAAGTACTGGAGGTTCAGCTTTAGCATCATTCTTTCCAAAGAAATCCCAGGGCTGATCGCCTTCAGAATGGACTGGTTGGATCTCCTTGCAGACCAAGGGACTTTCAAGAGTCTTCTCCAACACCACAGTTCAAAAGCATCAATTCTTTGGCGCTCAGCCTTTTTCACAGTCCAACTCTCACATCCATACATGACCACAGGAAAAACCAGAGCCTTGACTAGACGGACCTTTGTTGGCAAAGTAATGTCTCTGCTTTTGAATATACTATCTAGGTTGGTCATAACTTTTCTTCCAAGGAGTAAGCGTCTTTTAATTTCATGACTGCAGTCACCATCTGCAGTGATTTTGGAGCCCCCCAAAAATAAAGTCTGACACTGTTTCCACTGTTTCCCCATCTATTTCTCATGAAATGATGGGACCGGATGCCATTGCCATGATCTTCGTTTTCTGAATGTTGAGCTTTAAGCCAACTTTTTTACTCTCCACTTTTACTTTGATTAAGAGGCTTTTTAGTTGCTCTTCACTTTCTGCCATAAGGGTGGTGTCATCTGCATATCTGAGGTTATTGATATTTCTCCTGGCAGTCTTGATTCCAGCTTGTACTTCCTCCAGCCCAGCGTTTCTCATGATGTAGTCTGCATATAAGTTAAATAAGCAGGGTGACAATATACAGCCTTAACGTACTCCTTTTCCTATTTGGAACCAGACTGTTGTTCCATGTCCAGTTCTAACTGCTGCTTCCTGACCTGCATACAGATTTTTCAAGAGGCAGGTCAGGTGGTTTGGTATTCCCATCTCTTTCAGAATTTTCCACAGTTGATTGTGATCCACTTAGATGAGTACAATTGTGCGGTAGTTTGAACATTCTTTGGCATTGCCCTTCTTTGGAATTGGAATGAAAACTGACATTTTCCAGTCCTGTGGCCACTGCTGAGTTTTCCAAATTTGCTGGCATATTGATTGCAGCACTTTCACAGCAATATCTTTTAGGATTTGAAATAGCTCAACTGGAATTCCATCACCTCCACTAGCTTTGTTTGTAGTAATGCTTCCTAAGTCCCACCTGTCTTCACATTCCAGAATGTCTGGCTCTAGGTGAGTGATCACACCATCGTGGTTATCTGGGTCCTGAAGATCTTTTTTGTATACTTTCTCTATGTTTTCTTGCCCCCTCTTAATATCTTATGCTTCTGTTAGGTCCATACCATTTCTATCTTTTATTGAGCCCATCTTTGCATGAAATGTTCCCTTGATATCTTTGATTTTCTTAGAGATTTCTAGTCTTTCCCATTCTGTTATTTTCCTCGATTTCTTTGCATTGATCACAAGGAAGGCTTTCTTATCTCTTCTTGCTATTCTTCTGTTATTTTCCTCTATTTCTTTGCATTGATCACTGAAGGCTTTTATATGTCTCCTTGCTGTTTTTTGGAACTCTGCGTTCAAATGAGTATATCTTTCCCAGAGGAATAAATGCCTACTCGAAGTAGTAAAAATCTCTTATTTTTTGAACCAAAGTTAATAGGCTACTTTTAATAGGTAGATTCACCTCCTCTCCTCCCCCATTTCATTTCCTGATCTCATTTCCTGTTGTACCCCAGCTTATCTCATTTTACTCATGTTGCACCCACCAGGCAGTATGTCTACTTCTGGAGCATGCTTCTCTTCTCTGAGTCTTTTCTCAAATGTCAGTGATACCCATCCGAAACACCTTCTAAACTGGCAATTTCCATCCCCACATTCCCATCTCTTTTATCACTTTTTATTTTTTCTTTATTCTGTAGACATTAACTCCTTTGAAAGACTATATAGTTTACTCATTATGTTTGGTATTTATTGCCATATAAACCCCAGGAAGGCCGCAGTCTTTCTTTTGTTCTCTGTTGTACCTAGAGTTGTACCTGGCTCTTGCTCAGTCCCCCAAAAGTGTTGAATAAAAGAATGAATTAAAGTAGACTTAAAACTGAAGACTGGGACTTCCCTGGTAGTCCAGTGGTTAAGACTCCGTGCTTCCAATGCAGAGGGCACTGGTTTGATCTCTGGTTGGGAAACTAAGATCCTATATGCTGTGAGGCCAAAAAAAGCACCTCTGTGCTTGTGGTGATAGTTAGGCAACTCTGTCAGTATACTAAAAATCATTGAATTGCACAAGAATAGTAAGTGAATTGTATGCTATATGAATTATAACACAATTGAAAAATGTTTAAGAACTAGAAAATATAAAACTGAAGGCTTTCAAATTAGTATATATTTGGGTCAATAGACTCCCTGCTTATAAACATTTTAAACCCTTATTGGGATTTCTATGAGGGTACCCTGTCTGAAACAAACAAAAAACTCAAACAACCTTCAGTTCCAAGAGGTCAAGTCGGTTTTTTTGAGATAAAACAAGCAGGTTATAAATACCGTGGAATTCAGCAGTACTCAGTATAAACGTCTGATGACCCAATACAGGGTCTTGGATATGAGGCGGAATTCCCTAAAACTCAGCACTGACCCTTCTTCCTCACAACGAGAGTACCAGACTTAGGAGGAAAAGTAAATTTGAGGGAAAATAAGTTAAGGATGGTTGAATAGATATGTTGAGTTGCCCAACCTGAAGTAAAATACCATTATCTGGGGGAACAAAATTCCCAGAAGCTCTAAATAGATGGTTCTGCATATAAACCAAAAGAGCAGGGACTTCCCTGGGGGTCCAGTGATAAAGAGTCCAGGCTTCTAATGCAAGGGGCATGAGTCTGATCCCTGATCAGAGAACTAAGATCCTACATGCTGCACCAAAAAAATGAAAAAAAAAAAAAAAAAAGACACAGAGCAGACCAGGTGTGAAGCAGAATAGGGGACATGTCTGAAGTAGAAGGGGTGGAGCCAAGGGTATTGAACTTCCTGTGGGGCTTCCGTTATATTCCAGCTCCTTCCTTGTATAACATGAGAGCTTTGTGCTTTCAGTCAAGACGCTGAAACCTACTTTCTTAGAGCCTTTATTAATTTCCCAAACCAAAGGAACCTCCACCTTTGACACAAAAGTGTCATAGCTTAGGTAGATTTCTAGACTACATATGCTAAGCACTGAAGCTCTATAAATGGACATGATGTCAATAATGGGTGAGGAGAAACTGTCCCAGCTGTGGGGTTATTGTCAGCATTTAAAGGGCCTAGTGAACTCTGGAATAGATCAAGTAGACAATAATCTCTAGGAAGTCAAACTCAATAGCCCAATTAAGGGTGGGGTACAGGGGAAATACACAGTATTCAGAGGCAATGGAGATAGCAGGCAATACTCAGAGATAGGTAGACGCAACGGTAATGCCACGGGAAGCCATTTCCTAGATATTGAGGGCAAAGACTGGGCAGTGTGTCAAGAAGGGTGGAGAGATAGCAAGGACCCCCAGTTTCAGCAGCAGCTATCAAGACACTCGGATGGAATCTTACTCAGCCATAAAAAGGAATGAAATTGGGTCATTGTGGAGATGTGGGTGGACCTAGAATCTGTCACACAGAGTGAAGTGAGTCAGAAAGAGAAACAAGTATTGCATATTAAGACATAAATATGGACTCTAGAAAAATGGTACAGAGAAGCCCATTTCAAGGGCAGGAATAGAGACCAAGATGTAGAGAACAGAGTTGTGTACACTGTCAGCAGAGGCGGGAAGGGGAGCGTGGGATAAACTGGAAGAGTAGGATTGACATAAATACCATGTCCAGAGCAGATGGCTGGTGGGAACCTGATGTATAGCACAGGGAGCTCAGCTTGGTGCTCTTTGATGACCTAGAGGAGTGGGATGGGAGGCGGGGAGAAGTGGGAGAGAGGTCCAAGAAGGAGGGGATATATGTACAGATACAGCTGATTTACTTCATTGTATAGCAGAAACTTAATACTATAAAGCAATTGTCCCTCCACTTCCCCACCCCCCACAAAAAAAAGAAGACACTGTGTAGTTGCAGGGGCTGTCTTGGAGCCCTGCAGTATGTACGGAAAATTCTGAGAGCACTAGGGTGGCCACTGAAGGTTCATATTTTCAGATCATTTACTCTTGAAATTAGATAGTATGGAGAGATTTGAATTCAAGATGGATTTCATTTAGGGTCAGAAGTCTAACTTTTACAACAATATTGAGAGTCAGCATGGCATTGTGAGACTAGCACTTACCTTATAGTCTTGTTTGAAGATTAAATTAGTTGTAAAGCATTTAGAACAGTACTTTACATTGTGAGTGCTACTTATCAGGAATAGTGTCTTATAATAGAATTATTGAAAATGCAATGCCTGTGTTCTCATTTAGTATTTAATATTATATTTTCCTGAATAAAATATAGATTTAGCAAGTTCAGATGGTGAATAACCTGCCTGCAATTCAGGAGACACAGGTTTGATTCCTGGGTCAGGAAGATCCCCAGTATTCTTGCCTGAAAAATTCCATGAACAGAGGAGCCTGACGGGCTACAGTCCATGGGGTTGAAAAAAGTCAGACACGACTGAGCACTAACTTTTTAACTGTGGTTGAGTCCAGGAATATTGATGGTTTTGAAAAATATTACAAGAAATTTCCTGGCAGTCCAGTGGTTAGGGCTGCACACTTGCCATACTGCTGAGGGCAAAGGTTTGATCTCTGGTCGAGGAACTAAGATCTTGAAAGCCAGAAGGCATGGCCAAGCATAAACAACTAAATTGAAAAATATTATAGAGCTGATGAAAAGAATGATGAATAGTGGTATAAGAAAAATGTATATATGTTACGTATGTATTTACACTTGTTTTACCTGAATCACATATAAGGATAGCAAAAGAAATTGTATCTAAAGATAACAAAAGGCTTTTTTTAAGTCAAAAACAAATGGCAAAAGACAACTAATGATGAAATAGACTTCAAGAAAAGAAGATAATTGACAATAATGTAGCTACAATACTCATATACATGAACTATAGTATATATAATACATAGAAGTGTATAAATGGTCATTTAAGGGAGTATCTATCTCATGGGTTCACTGAGAAAGAAACTGTCACCATCTAAATTATTGTTGTTTAGTCATTAAGTTGTATTCGACTCTTGCGACCCCATTGACTGTAGCTTGCCCGGCTCCTCTCCGTGGGATTTTCCAGGCAAGAATATTGGATTGAATAGCTATTTCCTTCTCCAGGGGATCTTCCCAATCCAGGGATCAAATCATCATTTTCCTGCATAGCAGAAGGTCTCCTGCATTGCAGGAGGACTCTTTACCAATGAGTTACCAGGGAAGCTCCACCATCTAAATAGAAGTTGGCAAAACATCCTTTAGCCATAAACCGGGCAACCAATTGTTTTGTGCTCATAGATCCAACTTTCCACCTGTGAATAACTCTGGATGACCAGCAATTACCTCTGTTGCATTTCCATGCAATTACTATAAAATGATATAGATAACCTCAAGCTCAAAAGAATGAAAATATAAACAGTTGTGGAAGGGCTTGCTTCCATGAGCAAGTTTTTCAGTGAACAGTAGCCACATTTTAGGGTTCTTTGGAGCTTGAGCTTGAGACCAGATGATGTGTCAGGATTGCCCTCTCATAGATCCTCATGGATTCAACTCTGAAGCCTTTAGTTCATCCCAGATGCTACTTCTGCATTGCAGGAAGATTCTTTACCACTGAGTCACCAGGGAGGCCCAGAGCAGGAAGTATATAGGAAATTCCTGTACCTGCCTCTCAAATTTGCAGTGAACCTAAAACTGTTCTAAAATAGAAAGTCTATTTAAAAAACAAAAATCTCTACTAATTCTGGGTTCAACTCCATACCTACTGAGTCACAATCTCTAAGGGAAGATCCCTTAAATTTTCATTTTCAGCAAGTAACTGATGACTCCTATTCCCACTTAATATGTAATCTGCTTCACTAGAGGACACTGATACGCAGCTTCCTCCACTGAGGCTGCCCAGTTCAGGAAAGCTCAGTCCCCAGCTGGCTAAGAGGCCAAAGGCATCAGGTGTGGACAACAAATACTTCCTTCTAGCAAATACTCTTCCTCTCTCCCTTACATTAGCCTTGAATGGTGGTGTAATACACATGTTCTGCAGCTTGATTTTTTGTTGTTATTGTTTTGCATTTAGCAATGTATCCGGACATAGAGAACTTTTTTTTTTTTTTTTTTTAAGACTTCCCTGGTGGTCCAGTGGTTAAGAATCTACCTGCTGTTGCAGGGGACACAGGTCTGATCCTTGGTCCAGGAAGAGCCCACATGCTGCAGGGCAACTAAGCCCTTCTGCCACAACTGTTGAGCCCACACTGTAAAGCTTGTGCTCCTCAAGAGAATGTTCTAGGAGAAGCCTGGGCACTGCAACAAAGAGTCGGTCCTGCTTGCCAAAACTAGAGAGAGCTCTCACCTAGCAACAAAGACCCAGCGCAGCCAAATATAAAAATTTAAAAGACCATACTGTATTTCACTGTATGGCTGTACCATAACTTTTAAAATATATTCCCTAACTCTGGTTCCTAAACATTTGGCATTACAAAAAATGCTGCCATAAGTAATCTTGTACAGGCATATATGTACATATATCAGTTTGCACCTCTGAATATGTCTAGAGGATGAACTCATCCAAGTGGAATATGCTGGATTAGATAGAGGTTTATGCATTTGCATTTTCCATCTGTGGCCCCAAGTTGCCCTCTTGAGGGCAGTACCCATTGCATACCTATGAGTAATATGTGTTTTCCTCCTTTGTTTTTTTTTTTAAACATTTTATTTTGTATTGGGGTATAGCTGATTAACAATGTTGTGATTAGTTTGAGGTGAACAGCGAGTGTCCTACGTTATTTTTTAATGGCTGCGTGTTATTCTGTTGGAGGAATTACCATCATTTGTTTAATCTGTCTGTTGTTTGTGAATACTGAAATTGTTTCTTTACCCCACATTTCTTTTACTCTCAAAGCCACACTGTTTGACTGTCCTATGACTTAACTACCCAGCATGAGGGATTTGGCCATCTTGGGAGGATCCTTGTGGTTGACTTATTATTGTTTTGATTATCATAACAACAGGCCTACAAACTCTCTTTTTCTAAGTGTGTCTCCATCTATGAGCTCACTTCTGTGGCTAGACCTCACCTCTAGCCTCTGGGAATGTTCTTTTGTGAACCCAGCAGGATGAGATCCCGAAAGTCAAATTCCAAAGCTTTGAAGCAAATCAGCAGAGCAGGGCCCCCTAATGACTGATTACACACAGCTCTGACCCCACACAGCATTGATCTTGCTGTTTTCTACAGCCTTTCATCCCTGCAACCTGAAGATGAGTCCATCTCCTGCCCAGTGGGAGAGCAAAAATAGTGGGGTGGAAAGAGCGATGATGCATGTCCCCTGGGCTATGCCTAGGGGAACTCTCTGATCTCTGCAGTGACTTGTTAGCAAATGCCAGAGGACCCAAGAGACAAGTGAGGATGGGGACAGCTCTGGCACCTGAAAACTGATGATTTGATTGCGTGAAGCAATACACGAAGTGGTTTCTGCTGAGCATCTCCAGCTTGTAGTGTTTGGGTACTGTTCTAGCCTCAAACTTGGATGGTTTCATACTGTTTTTGAAAGAGTTCCCAAATATTTAGCGGTTCTCAGAGATGGTGGTCTTGGGGTGGAGACAGTTCTCAGAAGAGTGCTACAATTCCAATCATGATGGCCTTTTCTCATTAATCTCCTTGTTCTCTCTATCCTATATTTGGTTAGAAATCAGAGTGAAATCAAAATGCTATTAGAAATTATTTTGGCCAGACACACGAATTAGCAGATGATACCACTCTAATGGCAGAAAGCAAAGAGGAACTAAAGAGCTTCTTGATGAGGATGAAAGAAAAGAGTGAAAAAGCTGGCTTAAAACCAGGATTAAAAAAAACTTCATGGCATCCAGTTCTATCACTTCATAACAAATAGATACGGGAAACGTGGAAACAGTGACAAATTTCATTTTCCTGGGCTCCAAAATTACTGTGGATGACTGCAACCATGAAATTAAAAGAAGCTTGCTCCTTAGAAGGAAAGCTATGATAAACCTAGACAGCATATTAAAAAGCAGAGACATCACTTTGCTGACAAAGGTCTGTCTAGTCAAAGCTATGGTTTATCCAGTAGTCATGTACAGATTTGAGAGCTGGACCATAAAGAAGGCTGAACACTGAAGAAATGATGCTTTTGAACTGTGATGTTAGACAAAACTCTTAGAGAGACCCTTGGACATTAAGGATATCAAACCAGTCAACCCTAAAGGAAATCGGTCCTGGATTGGAAGGACTGATGCTGAAGCTGAAGCTCAAATACTTTGGCCACCTGATGCAAAGAGCCAACTTATTGGAAATGACCCTAATGCTGGGAATGATTGAGGGCAGGAGGAAAAGGGGACGATGAGTATGAGATGGTTGGATGTCCGACTTAATGGACATGAGTTTGAGCAGACTCAGGGAGATAATGAAGGACAGGGAAGCCTGGTGTGCTGCTGTCCATGTGGTTGCAGAGTCAGACGCCACTTAGTGACTGAATAACAACAGCTAAAGAATAACCAAGAAAAGTCATACAGTCAAGCAAGGTTAGCAAAGGAAAACAGAGTAACACTTGGTTGACGAATTTGCTTTTGATCCCTAATCCCAATGCAGACAACTCACATGAAGTTGTCTGTAAAGAGGAGGCTTACTCCCACCAACAAACCCACCCAAAGATCCCAAGCCATAGTTTTGGTGCACCACGAAATGACCGTAGAAGAGAAGAGGGAAAGAAAGGAAATGGCTACAGGTTACTTTCTGGTGAGCATGGACCCTGCACCTTACTTACTTTAGCAGCTTGGAAGGAAGACAAAAGAGACTTTCCTGGTGGTTCAGTGGTTAAGACTCTGCACTCCTAGTGCAGGAGCATGGCTTCCATCCCGACTGGGGAACTAAGAGCCCACTTTTTTTTTTTTTTTAAAGAGCCATACTTCTATATAGGGATGCACCACTGGGGAAAAGCCTGTTCCAAGCAGGGAGAAGGTAAGGGCACCAAGGCACAAATATCCTTGATATGACCAAGGGACAGCCTCTAATCCTTGGATTTTATTATTTAATCCATGATTCTGGCAGGTGTTTTGGGTTGATAGCTGTGGATTTAATAATTTTAAACGTAGCTTTCATTTTTTGGTTGTACTGAGCAAGAGTTTCATATAAGAACTTTGTTTTGCTGATGCACTTATTTCTCCTGGCATACGAAATTCTGAACATCAGTGATGTCATTTTTCTCCTAACCAACTGTGGTGGCGGTGTTTGGGGCAGACCTTGGAAAGACAGATAACAAACCAAGAAAATCAAATTAACAATAATGGCAATAAATTAATGCTTTATTGGAAGTTGTCTCTTGGATCCATAATTTATGTAAATGATTTAGTTTTTTGCTTGCTTTCTTGTGAATGTGTGAGATTTATATTAGTTTTCTTTATTATTATTTTTTTGGCCATGCTGGTGTGGGATCTTAGTTCCCTGACCAAGGATCGAACCCATGTCTCTGCATTGGAAGCCTGGAGTCCCAACCACTAAACTGCTAGGGAAGTCCTAGTGTAAATGATTTATAATTTAATTGATCATCTGCTTTCCTGATCATTACATGAATCACAAAGAATACTTACCCTCACTCTGTTATGGAGGGAAAAATAACCCATATCCAGAGGTCTGAGTAATATTTTGGCAGAACTTGATCTCAATGTCAGTTGGCCGAATCATTTGTGAGTAGTCTTAGTGTCCCAGTTCAGTGAATTTTCCCGTTTCCATAAAGTTCGGATCGCCATAGCTGTTCACTCTGGCTAGATGCATTTGTTTCATCAAGTTCTGTTTCAGCGTTTCTTAGTGAAGTCGCTCAGTCGTGTCCGACTCTTTGCGACCTGTGGACTGTAGCCCACCAAGCTCCTCCGTCCAGGGAATTCTCCCCAGGCAAAAATACTGGAGTGGGTTGCCATTTCTTAAACGTAGTTTTTTTCACAAACACTAGAGGGCAGCATTTGATAGGGATTTCAGAAAGACCCAAAGCTCCACGTCAAACCCGCCTCAGTGCTCCGTTGGGCTAGGCTTTTCTCCCTTTTCTGGTTCCACTTCGGTTTTCAAGCCAGGAAATGCCTTTCCCTGTGGCTTTCACTGCCCACCGCCCTCTTCCTCAAGAAACACAGCTAGCTGGCTGGGGTTTATAGTGGATTAGTGCTCAGTATCTCCTTCCCCCTCCTTTGGGGACGTCAGTCTGTACCACACAGCCTGGAATGCCCAAACCCCTATCTTCCAATTCCCTTAGAGTTAAGATTCCAAATGTCATTTAAGGTTGTCCAGTCAGATGCTCCTGTGGGACATTTGGAAGACAGGTATGTGTGTGGAGAGGCACTGTTGTTGCCTGTTGCCTGTTACCTGGAGGCAGTCATGGTGCGGAGAGGTTGCGCTTCCTGGGGTAGCATCACCATCTCTAGTTACTAGCTTCATGGGGGTTGCCTTGTGAGGTCTGAACATGCAGTTTGTTGCTGATGCCAGTCTAGCAGTGTGACTGAAGGCAACAGCAGCAGCAGTGGGCTCTTGTGATACCCAGACTGCTGTTTAGGCTCTAAGTTTCTACAGCTAACAGTTCTAGGGTAGTTGCTAATTGTATCTTCTTGATTTTATGTGGTTCCTTGGCAGGACAGTTCTGTCATCTGGGAGCCATTTCTGGAGGCCCTGCCTCAAACATGCTTCTCCAGATCTTCCAGCATTTTTTCTTTCATCCATTTTTTACTTTATACCTGTATACACGTAGTAGTTACAGAATTGTCTATCCATACACTGTTTATGTACACCTGTCTTTAGACTTGCAGTTTCTACTCATTGCCAAAGTTACTTAGGTCAGCTTTCTTTTGCCCTGTACTCTTCAGTGAGCTTTATCATTCATTTTATTTATTTGAACTTGAAGTATAGTTGCTTTACGATGTTGTGTGAATTTCTGGTGTACGGTAAAATGATTCAACCATATGTGTTATATATATGTGTGTGTGTATATATGTATGTATTTGTGTGTCCATTCTGAAGGAGATCAGCCCTGGGATTTCTTTGGAAGGAATGATGCTAAAGCTGAAACTCCATTACTTTGGCCACCTCATGCGAAGAGTTGACTCATTGGAAAAGACTTTGACGCTGGGAGGGATTGGGGGCAGAAGGAGAAGGGGACGACAGAGGATGAGATGGCTGGATGGCATCACTGACTCGATGGACGTGAGTCTGAGTGAACTCCGGGAGTTGGTGATGGACAGGGAGGCCTGGCGTGCTGCGGTTCATGGGGTCGCAAAGAGTTGGACACGACTAGGCAACTGAGCTGAACTGAATTGTGTGTCTATATATTCTTTTTCAGATTCTTTTCCATTACAGGTTGTTGAATATAGTTTCTTGTGTTATACAGTAGGTCCTTGCTGTTTATATAATTTCTATATAGTAGTGTGTATCTGTTAATCCCAAACTCCCAATTTATTCCTCTCAGCCTTTCCCCTTTGGTAACCATAAGTTTATTTTTGCTGTCTGTGAGTCTATTTCTTTTTTTTAAATAAGTTCATTCATATCATTTTTTAGGTTCCACATATAAGTGAAATCATATGGTGTTTGTCTTTCTCTGTTTGACTGCATTTAGTATAATCTCTAGGTCCATCCATGTTGCTGCAAATGGCATTATTTCATTCATTTTTTAAAATGATGGAGTAATATTACATATATATATACATATATAATATTATATACATTATACACACACACATATATAATACACATGGCTGAATCACTTTGCCGTACACTAGAAACTAACACAGCGTTGTAAACCAACTGTACTTCAATTTTAAATAAACAGAATGAACAATAAAACTCACTGAAGAGTACAGGGGGAACAAAAGCTGACCTAAGTAACTTTGGCAACTTGCAGTAGAAACTGCAAGTCTAAAGATAGGTCTACATAAACAGTGTATGGAGATATATATATGTGCATACACACACACACACCCATAATGTGTGCCACATCATATTTATACAATCGTCTGTTGATTTAGGTTGTTTACATGTCTTGGCTATTGTCCATAAATGCTATTATGAGCATTGGGTTCCATATAGCTTTTAGAATTTGAGTTTTCCAGTGTTTTCTACTTACCCTGCTGTTGCTGCTAAGTCACTTCAATCGTGTCCGACTGACCCCACAGACGGCAGCCCACCAGGCTCTGCTGTCCTTGGGATTCTCCAGGGAAGAACACTGGAGTGGGTTGCCATTTCCTTCTCCATTGCATGAAAGTGAAAAGTGAAAGTGGAGTGGCTCAGTCGTGTCCAACTCTTAGCGACCCCATGGACTGCAGCCTACAAGGCTCCTCCGTCCATGGGATTTTCCAGGCAAGAGTACTGGAGTGGGTTGCCATTGCCTTCTCCAATCCTTTGCATTTCTTAAATCCCTTCCTGCTTAAAATAGCTAAAGGGGTTTTTGCTTTTCTAAAATTGACCCATGAATGATACATTAGCTGAAGGTAAACAGAAACTGCAGCTCAAGTATACCTCTGATCTTTGTAGTCTTTAGGTGAACTGAAGAAATACCACCGTGAAATCTTGGGTGTAACGAGTTACTTCTTCCTGTGTACCTTGCCCCACTTCTAGAGTACATAATTACGATCCCACCACTGCTAGTATTATAATGGACGTGAGGTGATAATCTCTTGGTTTGCATGCTGGTGATCAAGCTCACAGCCATAATTCATTCAAAAAGCATTTACCCAGTAGATGACAGTGAGAGAGTTTAGAAAGGCTTATTAGGAACTAACCACACTTAACGTTAGTGTATGTGGCTTTCCTGACCCCCCAGACATTCTGGGTGATGGATTCTGGTATCACTGGCACGAAGACTCTGTACATCTGAGGATGCCTACCAACTTCCTCAGCTACTCCACATACTTGCCTCATGAATGAGGCACAGCTGAGATGGCTTCCCCGACACCATCCATACCTGTATGAGAAATATCTAAGCCCATTCGACCTTGTGGGGTTGGTCCTAAACAAGACACATTCTGCTTTTTTTTGGGCGTACTATGTCACATGTGGGGTCTTAGTTCCCTGATCAGGGATCAAACTGGTGCCCTCTGTAGTGAAAGCACAGAGTCCTAACCACTGGACCACCAGGGAGTTCCCCACATTTTACTTATTTGTACTTTTCAACATCTTTTGGAGGTATTTGAAGTCCAGGGGCACTTTACATGAATTCCCAGTATACCAGGAACTCTTGGAATGACGTTTCTCCAGATGGTTTATCAGATAGTTTCTGGTAAGTGAATTCTCTGCTGAGAATATCCAGAGGTTTGTATAAGATACTTGGGAAGACTTCCAATTCAACCTGAAAGTGAAACTCCCTCAGTCGTGTCCTTCTCTTTGCGACCCCATGGACTGTACAGTCCTTGGAATTTTCCAGGTTAGAATATTGGAGTGGCTAGCTGTTCGCTTCTCCAGGGGATCTTCCCAATTCAAGGATTGAACCCAAGTCTCCCGCATTGCAGGCAGATTCTTTACCAGCTGAGTCAGCTTCCCTCAGGGAAGGGAAGCCCTCAAATTCAACCTACAATTTAGAAAATTAGCCTCAGAGTTTGATTTTCAGGGAGTCACAAACTGAAATTCCTCAGTTTTCTGTGATCGGTATGTGACAAGAATCCCTAACTTTGAGAGCTTCAAGGCTGAGATTGTGATAAGAATTGAACAGGAATCAGAGATTTCCAACTTTTCAGTCTCTTAAAAACCCATGTGTGTGAAGTTGCTTCAGTTGTGTCCTATTCTTTGTGACCCCATGGACTGCAGCCCAGCAAACTCCTCTGCCCATGGGATTCTCTAGGTAAGAGTACTGGAGTGGATTGCTGTTTCCTTTTCCAGGGGATCTTCCTGACCAAGGGATCAAACCCAAGTCTCTTATGTCTCCTGCATTAGCAGGTGAGTTCTTTACCACTAGCGCCACTTGGGAAGCCCCACCATTGAAATTTCACTGCATAAGGAAGCAGTCCCACCTTCCTTGTCTGTGGCAACTGGTTTGTTTGTTTTTGCCACCCAGAGAGCCCTCTTCCAGGAGGAAGCTGATATTCCCCCTCAGGCTACATCTGCTGTCAGCAGGCCAGGGACTGGGTCGCTTTTTTCCCTGGTGGTGGTGTGTGATGCTCAGTCATGTCTGTTTGCCACCCCATGGGCTATAGTCCGTGGGATTCTCCAGGCCAGAATACTGGAGTGGGTAACCATTTCCTTCTCCAGGGGATCTTCCCAATCCAGGGACTGAACCCAGGTCTCCTGCATTGCTGGCACATTCTTTACCATCTGAGCCGCGAGGGAAGCCCATTTTTCCTTGGGGTCTTATGGAAAACCATACATTTTAAAAGAAAGTTTATGTTCTGAAAACATTGCAGGAATTGGTTAATTTTTTATTAGCAAAACCCCCCCAAAACAAAAAAGAACCCTTTTTACTAATAGATGTTGAGGCTACTTGGCTCAGAAACAGCTGATACTTTCAGATGGCACTCTGTTTCTCTGGGTGACAATTCCCTAAATGGTCTGTACCCTACATCTTGCTCCCTGGAACCAATGTTCACTATCTGTTAGGATTCTTCAGTTGTAAACAAGATAAATCAACGCTATATAACTGGAATGGTGTAGTGGTTAATAGCTTAGGCTTTCCTGGGCACAAATTCTGACACTTTAATTTACTAATTATGTCACTTGGTAATCAAACTAATCTCCATTTGCCCTCTACCAAAGGAAATGCTTAACAATACTACACCCTTCATAAGGCATTGCTAACAACAAGTGGAAAATTGCATTTGAAGATTTGGTACATGCTAACGATGCCATAGAATTTAACTACAATTTTTTTTCTAGCTGGTCTTCCTTTCATTTCTCGAAAGAATCATAATGCTCATTAAATAAATCCATGCTGCCATTCACCCTGGAGCCCGCTGTGTAAAGTTGTTGAAGTAATAAATAAATTTTTTTTCAAATGAGCTCTTGTAGTTTGCAGTGTTGGGCTTCGTGGTATTAAAAGTCGGAGCTTAAGCCTCAAATCATTTGTATTAGTTGGGGTCCTGGAGTAAGCAGACCATGAGACAAAGTTGGGAATGCAAGAGGTTTATTGGGAGGTAATATCTGTGAAAAACAAAAGGGAGAAAAAGTGGTATTTGGCACGGAGAGTCTTCAGACTGTGATGATGCCTGGGAAGGGAGACGAGAAGGAAGTGGGATTGGGAATGGAGTCTCAGACTGAGGGGCAGAGGTGACAAAACCTCAACCAACTTGATGTGGAGTTCCAGAGCGAAGATTGCTCTGAGAGCAGAAATGACCAGGCCCTGATGTCCCTGCTGTGCTGTCATTGGCTGGGGGATCCTAGGAAGAGAGTGGCTTCAGCTTGAAAGTTAAGGCAGATTCCCAAGCATGAATAGACAGGCTAGTTCTTTTTGAAGGGAGTTCTGCGTGGTCAGCCTCTGTGACCTCCACGTCCACCCCTTGTGCGACACAGCAGCAGCTTCTCCAGGGTGTCAGTGAACCTCTCTTCCTACTGGTGACGTTACGGGCTCCTGCTGTTATTCAAACCAGTCAATCCTGAAAGGAAATCAACCCTGAGTGTTCATTGGAAGGACTGATGCTGAAGCTGAAGCTCTAATACTTTGGCCACCTGATGTGAAGAACTGATTCACTGGAAAAGACCCTGATGCTGGGAAAGACTGAGGGCAGGAGGAGAAGGGGGCGACAGAGGATGAGATGGTTGGCTGGCATCACTGACTCACTGGATATGAGTTTGAGCAAGCTCAGGGAGACAGTGATGGACAGAGAAGCATGGCATGCTACAGTTCATGGGGTCGCAAAGAGTCAGACACCCCTTAACTGAACAACGAACAGCCAATAAAAAGTGTCTGAATAACAGACACTATTATTCAGACACTATCTATTCCCTTCCAGTGTCCATTCTGAATTCCCCTCTCCCTCCTTTACCCACTGTCTGCCCTCAGTGGCTTCATCTGTTGGTTCAACCCATGTGCTAATTCTGAGGATACTGAATCCTTGGGAACCATACTCTTCTCATCCAGCAGCACTTGTCCATTTACAGTTATGATTGGACAAGGAAGTAACTGGAAGTACCCCGGTGGGTCACCCGACTTCCACGAATATTCCTCCCTGTCCTAATTGTGTCACAGCAGCCGCACCTCCTCCTGCTCATGCTCAATGACCCCTGTAAAGGCAGTAACTCCTGTTCTTGCCTCCTGGTCCTAAGTATAAACAGACCAGAATGCCCACATGGCAGTCATGAGATCAGCGGAAACCTTGCTGTGTTCCATTGCAAGGATATGTTTCCTTTTGGAATCAGGATCTAGAATCCTGCAGAGCCCAGAGTTGTTAGAACACACAAAGTCTCCTGATGGATCTTGCTAGTGATGCTAAGTTGGGTCACCCCTGCTTGACTCCTGGATCCATGGATTCTTCCTACTGAGGACACGGAACCAATGGGTGTCTGATTCAGTGTGTACACTGCATCCTGGAGGATGGGACCCAGTCCTTGCAGAGTACTGCCTAGGAGTACTCTGAACCTGAACTAACAGATGACTTCTGAGTCTTCTTCATCCTAAGAGTCTGTGAGCACAATAATGAGTCATAGTTGGAGGGTATGGCTAGGGAGCACCTAATCCATAGTCTTAGAAGTCCTACATCCTATTGCATCCAATCAGGTAGGGATGGCAGGGGCCATGAGATCCATGGTCATCTCACATACTGCTCCATCCAGAAGTGGCCAACCTGTTAGAGTACGGGCTTAACTGCCCCAAGGCATGTGGGATCTTAGTTCCTAGACCAGGGATCTAACTCATATCCCCTGCTTTGGAAGGTGGATTTTTAACCACTGGACCACCAGGGAAATCCCACACCACTTTTTTTTTTTTTTTTAAATGACATTTCTGTCTCTGCTGAGTCCAGATGGGGCCTCAGAATCATCCTTCCAGCAAACTCTGGAAGCAGCTAACACTAAACCATCTGATCACATTGGGTTGAAATCTATGTGCTGTTCTGATCTAGCCTCTACCTGAGAGCTAGCCAAAGACTGGGAATTTCATTGCTACCGTTGCAAGATTCAGAATACTAAGGTCATGGTATCTGATCCCATCACTTCATGGCAAATAGGAGGGGAAAAAACAAAGCAGTGACAGATTTTATTTTCTTGGGCTCAAAAATCATTATGAATGGTGACTGCAGCCATGAAATTAAAAGACGCTTGCTCCTTGGAAAGAAAGCTGTAACAAACTCAGTGTATTAAAAAGCAGAGATATCACTTTGCTGACAAAGGTTGGTATAGTCAAAGCTATGGTTTTTCCAGTAGTCATGCATGGATGTGAGGGTTGGAACATAAAGAAGGCTGAGTGCTAAATAACTAATGCTTTCAAATTGTGGCACTGGAGAAGATTCTTGAAAGTCTCTTGAACTGCAAGGAGATCAAACCAGTCAATCCTAAAGGAAATCAATCCTGAATATTCATTGGAAGGACTGACGCTGAAGTGGAATCTCCAATACTTTGGCCACCTGATGAGAAGGTCTGATTCACTGGAAAATACCTGATGCAGGGAAAAACTGAAGGCAAAAAGAGAAGTGGGTGGCAGAGGATAAGACAAGATAGCATCACCAACTCAATGGACATGAGTCTGAGTAAACTCCGGGAGATAGTGAGGGACAGGGAAGCCTGGCAGGCTGCAGAACATGGGGTCACAAAGAGTTGGACACAACTTAGTGACTGAACAACAACAATATATGTTGTTAGGCATATGGCACCCCACTCCAGTACTCTTGCCTGGAAAATCCCATGGACGGAGGAGCCTGGTGGGCTGCAGTCCATGGGGTTGCTAAGAGTCGGACATGACTGAGTGACTTCACGTTCACTTTTCACTTTCTTGCATTGGAGAAGGAAATGGCAACCCACTCCAGTGTTCTTGCCTGGAGAATCCCAGGAACAGGGGAGCCTGGTGGGCTGCCGTCTATGGGGTTGCACAGAGTCGGACACGACTGAAGCAGTTAGCAATGTGAATATGTAATATGAACCTATATACAGTTTTCCCTTGCTATCTGAAAGAGCATTCTTATGAAATATTTCATAAGCTAAAATGAAGGAACAATTACCTTAGGACACATCTTGCTAATGGATGCACAGGACAAATGGACATAAAGCACGGTTAGTCAATCTCTCAGTTGTGTCCACTCTTTGTGACCCCAAGGACTGTACCACACTAGGCTTCCCTGTTCACCAAATCCTGGACCTTGCTCAAACTCATGTCTATTGAGTCAGTGATGCCATCCAACATTTCATCCTCTGTCACCCCCTTCTCCTGCCTTCAATCTTTCCCAGCATCAGGATCTTTTCTAATGAGTCAGTTCTTCACATCAGGGGGCCAAAGTATTGGAGCTTCAGCATCAGCATCAGCATCAGTCCTTCCAGTGAATATTCAGGACTGATTTCCTTTAGGGTTGAGTGGTTTAATCTCCTTGCAATCCATGGGACTCTCAAGAGTCTTCTTCAATACCACAGTTCAAAAGCATCAATTCTTGGGTGCTCAGCTTTCCAACTCTCACATCCTTACATGACTATTGGAAAAACCATAGCTTTGAGTATATGAACCTTTGTTGGCCAAATAATGTCTCTGCTTTTTAATACACTGTCTAGGTTTGTCATAACTTTTCTTCCAAGGAGCAAGCGTCTTTTAATTTCATGGCTGCAGTCACCCTCTGCAGTGATTTTGGAGCCTAAGAAAGTAGTCTGTTAGTGTTTCCACTGTTTCCCCATCTATTTTCCGTGAGGTGACGGGACTGCATGCCATGATCTTAGTTTTTTGAATGTTGAGTTTTAAGCCCGCTTTTTCAGTCTCTTCTTTCACTTTCATCAAGAGGCTCTTGATGAAATAAAGCACAGATGCTCACACACATAGTTCAGAGCTCTGGCAGCTTAATGCTGAGATGCAGAGTGTAGTTGCCAGGGAAGGAGCTTGGTGGTGCCCGTCTGGCTGCTCAGGTGAGCCCTGCCTCTAGAATGGATCCCTGTAAAATCAACACTGAACATTGCTTTTGCTTTTCTTCTTTTTTTCAAAAGCAAAAATCCTTTTTATATTTTTTTCAGTTAGCAAACACAGGTGCTAATGTAAGCCTTTCATTAAACTGAAGGAGTATAAAGCAAACTTTCTAAAAGCTTGGCGTATCTATATACGCATGTGCGGTTAAGTCCCCTACATATGAACCTTTAAGTTGGGAACTTTCAAAGATGTGAACCTTTGTTCAAATGTCCAATCATATGTTAGTTCTTGTATCTGGCATACATTGTCACATGTCCTCTACAAGTGGTTGTGCTTTTGTGTATTTTGCTATACAGTACTGTGTAGACTACAGTACCTTATTTCAAGCCTAAGATGTCTGGAAGCAAACATGAAAGCAGTGGAATATAGCTGGTATTACTGTACTCTTCAAAGTAGTGTACTATAAGATTAAAAATGCATTATTTTGGGGGTTTGTTTTTTATGTATTTTTTTTTTTTAAAAACATAGACCTATTACAGTATAGTATTATATAGCTGATTGTGTTAGTTGTGTACCTAGGCTAACTTTGTGGGACTTAGAACAAATTGGACTTCTGAACGTGTAAGAGGACTTACTATACATACATATTCAGTGGAAATGCTGGGCCACAGAGGATAGCAAGGAGAGACAAAGAAGCCTTCTTAAGTGAACAATGAAAAGAAATAGAGGAAAACGATAGAATGGGAAAAACCAGAGATCTCTTCAAGAAAATTAAGAGATATCAAGGAAACATTTTATGCAAAGAAGGCACACTAAAGGACAGAAACAGCAAGGACCTAACAGAAACAGAAGAGGTTAAGAAGAGGTGGCAAGAATAAACAGAAGAACTGTACAAAAAAGGTCTTAATGACCCAAAGGACCACGTTGGTGTGGTCGTTCACCTAGAGTCAGACATCCTGAAAATGTGAAGTCAAGTGGAGCTTAAGAAGCATTAGTTTAAACAAAGCTAGTGGAGGTGATGGAATTCCAGCTGAGCTATTTAAAATCCTAAAAGATGATGCTGTTAAAATGATGCACTCAATATGCCAGCAAATTTGGAAAACTCAGTAGTGGCCACAGGTCTGAAAAAGGTCAGTTTTCATTCCAGTTCCAAAGGAGGGCAATGTCAAAGAATGTTCAAACTATCATACAGTTTCTCCCATTTCACCTGCTAGTAAGGTTATGCTCAAAATCCTTCAAGCAAAGTTTCAATAGTTCGTGAACCAAGACTTTCCAGGTGTACAAGCTGGATTTAGAAAAGGCAGAGGAACCAGAAATCAACTTGCCAACATTCTCTGGATCATAGAAAAAGCAAGGGAATTCAAAAAGAAATCTGTTTCATTGATTACGTTAAAGCCTTTAACTGTGTGGATCACAACTGCTGCTGCTGCTGCTAAGTCGCTTCAGTCGTGTCCGACTCTGTGGAACCCCATAGACGGCAGCACACCAGGCTCCGCCGTCCCTGGGATTCTCCAGGCAAGAACACTGGAGTGGGTTGCCATTTCCTTCTCCAATGCATGGAAGTGAAAAGTGAAAGTGAAGTCGCTCAGTCGTGTCCAACTCTCAGTGACCCCATGGACTGCAGCCTACCAGGCTCCTACGTCCATGGGATTTTTCCAGGCAAGAGTACTGGAGTGGGGTGCCATTGCCTTCTCTGGTGGATCACAACAAACTGAGGAAAATTCTTAAAGAGATGGGAATACCAGACCACCTTACCTGTCTCCTGAGAAACCTGTAGGCAGGATAAGAAGCAACAGTTAGACATGAAACAATAGACTGGTTCAAAATTGAGAAAGGAAAACATCAAGGCTGTATATTATCACCTTGCTGATTTAACTTTATGCAGAATACATCATGTGAAATGCCAGGCTGGATGAGTTACAAGCTGGCATCAAGATTGCCTTGAGAAATACCAACAACCTCACATATGCATATGACATGTGCACTCTAACAGCACAAATCGAAAAGGAACTAAAGAGCCTCTTGATAAGGGTGAAAGAGGAGATTGAAAAAGCAGGCTTAAAACTCAACATCAAAAAACTAAGATCATGGCATATGGCCCCATCGCTTCTTGAGAAATAGATGGGGGAAAAGTAGAAACAATGGCAGATTTTATTTTCCTGTGCTCCAAAATCACTGCGGATGGTGTCTGCAGCCGTGAAATTAAAAAATGCTTGCTCCTTGCAAGAAAAGTTATGACAAACCTAGATAGCGTGAGACATCAGTTTGGGAACAAAGCTTTGAAGTATAGTCAAAGCTATGGTTTTTCCAGTGGTCATGTACTGATATGAGAGTTGGACCATAAAGAAGGCTGAGCACCGAAGAATTGATCCTTTCTGAACTGTGATGTTGGAGAAGACTCTTGAGAGTCCCTTGGACAGCGAGGAGATCCAGCCAGTCAATCCTAAAGGAAATCAATCCTGAATATTCATTGGAAGGACTGATGCTGAAGCTGAAGCTCCAATACTTTGGCTGCCTGATGCTAAGATCTGACTCATTGAAAAAGACCCTGATACTGGGAAAGATTGAAGGCAGAAGGAGAAGAGGGTAACAGAAGATGAGATGGTTGGATAGCATCACCAACTCGATGGACTTGAGTTTGAGCAAGCTCCGTGAGTTGGTGATGGACAGGGAAGCCTGGCTGCTGCAGACTATGGGGTTGCAAAGAGTCGGACACGGCTTACTGACTGAGCAACAATAGAGTATATATTCGTTCAGCGTTGGTAGCTTTTCAAAGTGCTTTACCCATTTAGAAAGGACCACAATGGGGACCTTCCCTGGTGGTCCAGTGATAAAGAATCTGCCTGCGAATGCATTCGACCCCTGGTCTGGGAAGATTTCACATGCTGAGGGGCAGCTGAGCCCAGTGCCACAACTACTGAGCGAGTACATGTGCTTGTAACAACTGAAGCCCGCATGCCCAGAGCCTCTGCTCCAGAGGAGAAGCCACTGAGATGAGAAGCACTGCCACTGAAACTAGAGAGCAGCCTCTGCTCGCTGCACCTAGAGAAAGCCTGCTAGTAGCAATGAAGGCCGGCACAGCCAGTAAATAAATAAAAGTTAAAAAAAAAAAAAAAGGACCACATTGGGACTTCCCTGGCAGTCCAGTGGTTAAAACTCCATGCTTCCACTGCAGGAAGCATGGGTTCCATCCCTGGTTGGGGAAGTAAGACCCTGCATGCCGCATGGTGCAGTTAGAAAAGTTAATTAATTAAAAACAATTAGGACCACATTTAAGCAGAGGCCAGAAGGACAAAGGGACATGGAAGCTGCAATGAGATTTCTCTCCTAACATCTCCACACTGTTTTGCCAAAAATACGTCCTTAAAGTGGTTAGAGTCCAACGGGAGAAGTCCCCTGCCTCCTGTCGTCTGTAGTTTCTCAGTGACACTCTGGTGAGAGGAGCCTCTGTCATTTTGGTCAGACCCTGGGCGACAGGAGATGATGACTGATGACTCAGCCTTCCTGACTCCACTGCCCAGGGCTCCGCTCACCACATCAGTAAGCCTGGCACTGGGGGGAGAGGTAAACACAACACGTGTTGCCATCGATTCTAGCAGAGATGTCAAGAGCCAATGCCTGAGAAGAGGAGGAGAGAATTGGGGTAAATGTGTCAGTGGGAAAAAAGCCAAGCAAGGGACCTGAGAGTCATGTCTGAAGAATTAAGTAACTCTGGCAAATGAAAACAAAAGATCTGACTGCTAAAATAATCTGTGTTACCTGTCTCAGATTCCCAGGCATCGCTATGTTTTGAGGAAGTCTTGGGACCCAGGGTTTGGCCAAATGTGTGGCCTTGGGGGAAAGCCGTCAATAGAGGTTGGAATTCTCAACAGAAATGAAAGGAGGCAAAAAACAAAAACAAAACGAAACAACAACAACAAAAAACTGGCCACAGTAAAGCCTGTAAATGGTGTGTGGGTGTGACGGCCTGCCTCTTTGTCCTGGTTCAGGAGATGTAAACAAAAAAAGTCGAAATGGGTCATTTTGGGAAAAAGTTTCCAGTGGGAAAGAGATGAGTGTAGTGTTTGCCCTTCAGTGTTTTAGAATTTCTTCCAGGTACAGAGAGATGCCAATGTGCTGCTTTCAGATGCTGCTCGTTAAAGTTCCATTTTTTAAAAAAAATTTTCATTTTTTTTGGCCATCCACACAGCCTGTGGGATCTTAGTTTGCCCACCAGGGATTGAACCCAGGTGGGTCCTCGGCAGTGAAAGTGCTGAGTCCAAAGCAGTAGTGTGAAGTGTGTGTGTGCTCAGTCGTGTCCAGCTCTTTGTGACCCCATGGACTGTAGCCTGCCAGGCTCCTCTGTCCATGGAATTCTCCAGGCAAGAATACTGGAGTGGGTGGCCATTTCCTCCTCCAGGGGATCTTCCCAACCCAGGGATCAAACTCGCATCTCCTGCGTTGGTGGGCAGATTCTTTACCACTAGCACCACCTGGGAACTGCCAGGGAAGTCCTAAGTCCCATCTGTTAAAGAAACAAGACAACAAAGTGAGGTTTCCTTTCACACACATGTGACTGACCCCGTTTTGAATCACATGCAGTATCTTTAAGGTGCTGAGCCCAATGTGTTGCAGACTGCACAGAGTCTAGGGCTATAAAGGACTGAGTCTTGTGCCAGGATATCTCTGTTTTTTTTCCTTTCTTTAGTTGGTACAAAAAGTTAGACGTTTAAAAGTATCTCAGGCTCATCATTCTGAACTTTAGTTGAGCGCTCATGTTTATAGAGTTGTAAAGATTGGAATGTATATACTGTCACAGTTGTGTATATGCTTGTTCTGAGAGAATTTCTCATATGAGATAATTCTTTCATTTATTTGTTTTTCCTTCGAGTTTTCTGGGAAAATAAAAGTTAAATTAGCTAAGAAAATGCTGATTAGCTGGGTTCCACATGTATAGGTTTCCTTCTATAGGCATAAAGGAAAGATGAAAGAGAGAAGCAGCCCATTTAAACCTGGGGCCCCATGTGGTACAGTTTGTATGACACGTCACATTCCATTAAACACAAGTTTGACAACCGAGAGGTTAATTCAAATATTTACTGAGATTCTCAAAGAATGTCAAAAGAATATCTAGAGTCCTTAATTATTTCTTCATCTCCTGTTAAATTTTCTGCCCATGCTCAAGTTCTTTGCAAAGACTTTCTCAGTTCACCAAACCTCTTTCTCATCCCTGCATGCACTCAGAGTTCTTGTCTTTCCCCCTTTTTTTCTCCCCCAACGAAGCAAGTTTCCATCCCCCCTTTCTAAGATTAAAATTATATGCATCCTCAGTTTGTCTATTATCTTCTAATATTCAGATCTTTGTTTTTTTAAATTTTATTGAAGTAGAGTTGTTTACAATGTGTTGATTTCTGCTATAAGCAAAGTGATTCAGTTATACATGTACATTCTTTTTCATGTTCTTTTCCATCATAGTTTATCACAGGATATTAAATATAGTTTCCTGTGCTGTTTAGTAGGACCCTGTTGTTTATCCATCCTATATATAATAGTTTGTATCTGCTAATCCCAGACTCCCAATCCTTCCCTCCCTTCCTTGACAACCACTGCGCAACCACTGTTCTCTATGTCTGTGAGTCTGTTTCATAGGTTTGTTCATTTCTCCTTCTGTTGTATTTTATTACTATTTTAAAGCTCTCTTATTCCTTGGGCTCTTTACTTCCTGTAGATTAGTTGCTAGCTCTTATTTATTTATTTGAAGGATGATTGCTTTGCAGTGTTGTGGTGGTTTCTGTCGGACAAGTGAATCCCGCCCTCTTGAGCCCCTCTGCCATCCACCACCTCCTATTCCACCATCTCACCCCCCAGGACGTCACAGAGCACCAGGCTGTGTTATCCGCTAGCTGTCTGCTTTACACATGGTAGTGTATATATGTCAGTGCTATTCTTTCCATTCATCCTACCCTCTCCTGTCCCACTGTGTCCTCAAGTCTCTTTTCTACATATGCATCTCTATTCCTGCCCTGTGGATAGGTTCATCAGTACCATTTTTCTAGATTCCATATATATGCATTAATATACATACTTGTTTTTCTCTTTCTGACTTACTTCACTCTGAGTGACAGACTCCAGGTTCATCCACACCACTGCAAATTCATTTCTCTATTATCGTCAGATGGTATCTGATGTCTGCTTATCCAGGAGGTAGGATGGGCCAATGCCAGCATCTGAATCTCGGACCCGAGCCAGAGCAGACAGAGAGGGAGTTGAAGAGCACCCACAATAAAGACATACATGATTTGATGAGATAGAAGCATAAGAAAAAGTTAGAGTTGAAAAGAGAGATGGTTAGACACCCTCACCGACTCAATGGACATGAACTTGAGCAAACTGGGAAATAGTGGAGGACAGAGGAGCATGGAGTGCTGCAGTCCACGGGATCACAAAGAGCTAGACATGACTTAGTGACCGAACAACACCACCACCACATTAAATGTAAACATGCTGAGGAGATTGCCACATAAGAGTGTTTTTATAGTGTGGCAGGACAAATAAACACTTCCTCGATGAATAGTGTATTTAGAAAATTTCCATGTCATTTGTACTTGTCTGGAAAGAACTATTTCAAAAGCATCTAGATGTCTTGAGATTAAACTTCTCAGCCCTCAGGGAAAGAAGCAACTGCCTGTTCACTCATCCTTTAATTCAAAATGTGTTTACATGGAACTTACCATGTATCCAGCACAGTCTTATATGGGGCTTCCCAGGTAGTGTTAGTGGTAGAGAACCCACCTGTCAATGCAGGAGACATAAGAGGCATGACTTTGATCCCCAAGTCAAGAGCCCCTGGAGGAGGGCATGGCAACCCACTCCAGTATTCTTGTTTGAAGAATCCCTGGGACAGAGGAGCCTGGAGGGCTACAGTCCCTGGGGTCACAAAGAGTCGGACATGACTGAGCGACTAAGCATAGCACAGCATAGTATTAGGTACTAGGAGTAGCACAGAGAATAAGACTAGCATGGTCCTTACCCTCAAGCAGCCTGCAGTATAACAGGGAAGGCAAACACTGAGTAGGGTATTTCTCATTCAGACATTAAATGTGTGCCTTGAGAGTTGTGATGAAGAAGTGTATGGTGCTATTGAAACTAGTCAGTCAAGGAAGCCTTTATGGAAGAATATAATTTTTTAAAAAACAGACAGTTGCCTTCCTTTCTGTGGTGTATAGAACCAAGTGACTATCTCTTGAGCAGTCCAGGTGCTACCGTTGTCACCTCTGGGCTTGTCTTTCTCCTTTACTTGGGAAGAATACTTTCACATCAGATTTAGCAAAGAGCTTATAAAATGCTTGATAGCACACTGACCAATCAAAACATACCAAGCATTCTTTTCCAGAGGATTGGGAAAGAGATTCATTTTGAAATAATTATCTGGCAATATGTTAAACTTGAAAAAAATAAACATTAAGCCATAATTATTTTTCAACAGAACTAGAGACTTATTCATCCTGCTTTTTGAAATTGTATATCTATTTCAGAGCACTGGAAGCTCAATACTATGTTTTATGTTCTAAGGGTAAAAACATGATGTCTGTTTTATTTCACAACATGAATTGAAAGCATTTGTGGGACAGGATGTTGTTTTGGTTCAATAGGTTGTTCAAGGTTCCTTAGGAGTTTTATCCAGTAACTGCTTTCAGCTTTAAGACATTAATGTTTCCATTTGGTTTTCAGATCCAAAGACTGTGTAAGCAGATTTTTCTGTTTTTGATGCCTTATTCTACTGCAAGTGTGGTTTAAGGTCATCAATCATATAACTGAGAGTAATAAAGGACTCTGGCTAAGTCTTTACACAAATAAAACTTGCGTTGGTTTGAGTGAGGATGGCGATTATTCAAGGATTGCAGGAATAGCTTGGAGTCAAACCTCAAAAATGTTCCAGATTTGCAGCTCATGCGCTGGTTGGGAAAGCTGCCTCTCAACGTTAATTCAGGTAAGATGCTGGCCAGGCTGAAGCTAGGAAAATGAGAGGACCTGATGGGAACTATAAAGGAACTGATTCCCTTGGGCTATTAAGCAAGTCTCAGGAATCTTTCTGTCAGGAAAACCTTCTCTCTCCTTTCTTTGGGGATCAAAGTCCAGGGTTTGTGTTTCGGAACACAATGAACTAAGTTGAATTTGTCATAGACTCTTTTCTCTCAGATCTCCTTTCCCCTTCCTGGATCTGTTATTCCCATCTTCCCATGCTCAGAATTTTCCTAGCGCTCTCTAGAGGTCAGAGTTCACCACTTTGGAGCCCTAATAGATCTGCCCTAGTAGGAAAGTTATGACCAACCTAGATAGCACATTAAAAAGCAGAGACATTACTTTACCAACAAAGGTCCGTCTAGTCAAGGCTATGGTTTTTCCAGTGCTCATGTATGGATGTGAGAGTTGGACTGTGAAGAAAGCTGAGCACCAAAGAATTGATGCTTTTGAAGTGTGGTGTTGGAGAAGACTCTTGAGAGTCCCTTAGACTGCAAGGAGATCCAACCAGTCCATTCTAAAAGAAATCAGTCCTGGGTGTTCATTGGAAGGACTGATGCTAAAGCTGAAACTCCAATACTTTGGCCACCTCATGTGAAGATTTGACTCACTGGAAAAGACTTTGATGCTGGGAGGGATTGGGGGCAGGAGGAGAAGGGGACGACAGAGGATGAGATGGCTGGATGGCATCACTGACTCAATGGACAGGAGTCTGAGTGAACTCCGGGAGTTGGTGATGGACAGGGAGGCCTGGTGTGCTGCAATTCATGGGGTCACAAAGAGTCAGACACAACTGAGTGACTGAACTGAGTGGCCCAATATTGGTACCTGTTTTGGTATTTTCCTCCCAATTTTATGCTTCGCTGCTATTTCAGTTGCCTGTTGTTGCAAACAAGTTCCTACATACTTAGGGCTTAAATCAGTACACATTCATTTACACTTCTGAAGGTCAGAAGTCTGCAATGGTCTCACTGGGTTGAAATAAAAATGTTGGTAGGGCTGTGTTGCTTTCTGGATCCTCTAGGAGAGAACCTGTTATCTTGCTTATTTAGTTTCTATATTTGTCTTGTCTTATTTAGTTTCTTTCCATATTCAAAGCCTGGTTGAGTCCTTATCACTTCGTGCATCTCTTAACTTTGCTTTTGTCATCACATTTACTCTGACTCTTAACTCTCCTGGTATTCCTGTTTCCAGTCATGACGCTCTTCCATACCATTGGTGGTAACCACTAGTCTAATTTTTATCTGTTCACTTCCTTGCTCTGCATTTATTCTTAACTCTGCTGGGTTTTTGTTGCTGTGTGGGCTTTGCTCTAGCTGCAGAGAGTGGGGGTTACTCTCCAGTTACACTGTGTGGGCTTCTCATCGCAATGGCTTCTCTTGCGGAGCACAGGCCCTAGGGTCCTCGGGCTTTAGTACTTGCGGCTGCTGGGCTCCAGAGCACAGGCTCAGTAGTTGTGGTGCAGGAGCTTAGTGGCTCTGCTGCAGGTGGGATCTTCCTAGATGGAGGAGGGAATTGAACCCATGTCTTCTGCATTGGCAGGGAGATCTTTGTCACTGACCCACCAGTCAGTTCAGTTCAGTTCAGTCGCTCAGTCATGTCTGACTTTTTGCGACCCAATGAATCGCAGCACGCCAGGCCTCCCTGTACATCACCAACTCCCAGGGAAGCCCTAAAATATATATTTTTCTCTGTGAATTTTTTTGGTAACCTTTTGGTCACACTACATGCCATGTGGGATCTTAATTTCTCAACCAGGGACTGAACCCTCACCCTCTGCGTTGGAAGCATGGAGTTTTAACCACTGGACTGCCAGGGAAGTCCTCATCTTTGAATTTTATGTAAATGAAATCACACACTATATTTTATTGTGGTTGACTTTCTTTTTCCATTTAAAATTTTTTTGAAATAGATTTATAGAAAAGTTGAAAGTATGGATCAAAACATCTTTTTCTTGCACGATTAGAGACAGATTGCTAACAAAATGCCCCATCATTTTAGAATTCTATAGCAGGTATTTTTTATAAGCAGGGACATTGTTGTATAACTTAATACAGTCATCAAAAACAGGGGAATAGCACTGGTGCAGTACATCTCCTCCTTAGATTCCATTCAAGTTTTGTAAATTATCTCAAAAATGTCCTTTATAGCTAATGGACCCCATTCAGAATCACGTGTTGTTGCATTTATTTGTTCAGCATCTTTAGTCTCCTGCAGTCCAGAAGAGTTCCTCAATCTTTCATTGACTTTCAGGACCAAGACACTTTTACAGATTACATATAAATTATTTTGTGGAATATCCCTTAATTAGAGATTATCTAATATTTCCTCTTGATCATATTTAATTTGTACATCTTTGACCAAAAAAAAACTATAAAAATGATATTGTTCTTTGCATTGCATTCTGCCAGATGGCACATAATTTTAATTTGTTCCATTATTGATGTTCATCTTGATCATTTGATTAAGCTAAGTCTGCTAGGCTTCTCAGCTGTAAATTTACTCTTTTCCCTTTTATTACCAATAGATATTTTGTGAGAAGATTTTTTTATATTGAAGCACTTCATTTAAATATTCTACAACGCTTTCAGTTCATTCATATTAAATTTGAGTCATGGTTTCCAGTTTTATTCAGTGGGTTATAGTGCTTTAATATATGATTTATTGTGATGCTCAGATGATCCCAGGAAGGGGTCCCTTCAAGATAGTTCTTTGCCCCTTTGACATATCACTATCATTCTTTGAGCAATTTCCCATTTTCTGGCACAAGAGAAAAGAATGTTCCAGGATCATCTTCTACATTCCCTACCTATACGTTAGAACCAGCCATTCCTCTGATAAATTTAACACCAAGATTCCATTTAATGGATATTTAAAGAACAAGATCTGAGCCCCAGGTGTGGTTATTGCTTTTGAGGATGCTGCTGCTCCCATGCCCTCTTAATAAACATAACTAGATAATATATATGTGTATACACACATGTGTATTTATAATATTCACAAATAACCTCTCATTTATATCTATTTCCTCATCAATCTATGTGTTAAAAACTATGAGACCACAATGATAACTCTAATTTTAATTCAGTACCATAGGGTTTATTCTAGTTTTCTTTCTCTTTTATAACTTTATTTATTGACTCTGCTAGATCTTTGTTGCTGCATGAGTTTTTCTCTAGCTGTGGTGAGTTGGGGATACTCTTCAGTTCCAGTAGCTTCTCTTGTTGCAGAGCATGGGCTCTAGAGCACAGGCTCCATAGTTGTGGTGCACAGGCTCTGTGGCAGGTGGGATCCTCCTGGCTCAAGGATTGAACCTATGTCTCCCGCATTGGCAGGTGGGAGCCACTGAGCCACAGGGAAGCCTTCTTTATTTATTTGTCTGTGCTGGATCTTAGTTGCAGCACTCCGGATCTTTGATCTTTGTTGCAGTAAGCGGACTTTTTTTTTTTTTTTTTTTTTTTTTGCTGCATGTGGGATCTAGTTCCCTCACCAGGGATTGAATTCAGGTCCCCTCCATTGAGAGTGCAGAGTCTTAGCCACTGAGCTACCAGGGAAATCCTTTTTAGTAAAGTTTGATGAAAGAAACTGGACAGGAAAGTCCATCTTTCCCTGATAATGTATCAAAACATCCCTTACTATCACATTACCATTTGCCAACTGCTAAGAATGACAGCTGCCAAAAGGTGTACAGGAATGTGTTTAAATCCCCATGGGATGTAGTAAATTACACTAGTATAGAGCCATTCTATTTAATCTTTCAAAGCATTTTCAAAGTTATCCTCTTCTTTGATCCTCACAACAACTGTGAAATAGGTTGAATTAGTAGCTCTAGCCTTGCTTTACACAGAAGTAAATAGGGCCCAGAGAGACTAAATGTTTACCCAAGACCATATGGCTAATGTTTGGCCAAATTTGGGCTAGAATTCAGGTCTCCAGCCATTTAAACTTGAGCTATTCCCTGGTGGGTCAGACGGTAAGGAATCTGCCACAATACGGGAGACCCAGGTTTCATCCCTGGGTTGGAAAGATTCCCTGGAGAAGGGAATGGTAACCCACTCCAATATTTTTGCCTGGAGAATCCTATGGACAGAGGAGCCTGGTGGGTCACAGTCCATGGGATTGCAAGCAGTTGGACACAACTGATGACTAACACTTCCTCTTCTGTGGCTATCAGGGGCTGGCGCTGAAGGGAAATGGGAGATAAGGTGGAGGGTGGATAATTAGGGATCTGAGCCTTCCACCCTTCTCACAGTTCTGCTGCTGTTCTCTTTACGTGTTACTATTCCAAATGATTTTTCCTTTGGAAAATAGCTCTGCTGTTGATTACAACATGAATCTACTAGTCTGTAAGCACATGCTTGCTTTCTGGCACTACACAATGCTTCAGTTTTACTTTGTACATTCCTTATACCGTAGACTTGGTACCAGCCATTTCGCCAAGGAGTTCTGGTTCCTTTTGCTGGGGAATGAGATTTAGAATACAGTGGCAGGGCTCTAGGTATGCCCATTGTTTCTTACTGTTTTCAGGGACAGTACTAGGAAATTGCTTTTTAAAAAATCCTGGGTTTCTATCGATACATCTAATTCAAGTCTAATGCCACAATATAGCTTATTTTTAAATGCTTTTTCTTTAATACTTTTATTATTTTTCAAAAGTATTTATTTATTTATTTGGCTGCGCTGAGTCTTAGTTGTGGCCTGCAGAATCTAGTTTCCTGACCAGGGATCAATCCCAGGCCCCCCCCTCCCCCTGCATTGGGAGTGTGGAGTCTTAGCCACTGGACCCCCAGGGAAGTCCCCCAGTGTTTCTCACCTTCTCCCATTCCATTTTTGTATTACCCCTTTGCCCACTGTGAAAACCCCACTTCCCCGAACGACACTGCAAATAGTGCTTACTCATTTTCTTTATCCTGCAGTGCACACAAAACAGTATTAGAACAATACCGCAATAGAACAGAACAGTACCCTGGAACAATAGAACAGTACCCTTGTTCAAAACAAAACTGCTAAGCAGAGTTCAAATTTTCTTTGTGATTCTTTAACATGACACCATGTAATAATAAGCGTGAACAGTCAGATAATTGTGTTCCAGATTTACTTGAATTAGTTATTTTTCTTATGTGGTTAAGAGTTCCATCCCTTAACCGCAGTTGATTTATAGGTAGAGTCATTTGTTTTTGTTTGTGTTCCCTTTTAGAGTTTGGGTTTTAAAAATCCATTTTGATTTAACTTAAAAATATAATATTTACATGTTTTACAGGTGAATATATATATTTACTCAGAGAAGTCTTGATTTTGATTTCTTCACTCTTCACTCAGCTTCCAACTATTCCATTTCATATGGATAATCATTTTCATCTGTTTTCTATCTTTGCTTCTGTATATATATGCTTTTTCTTCTTTCTTATATAAATGGTAGCCCACTCTGTACCCACTTTATTGTTTCTAGCTTTGGCTCAGACAGTAAAGAGTCTGCATGCATTGCAGGAAACTTGGGTCCAACCCCTGGGTTGGGAAGATCCCCTGGATAAGGGAATGCAACCCACTGCAGTATTCTTGCCTGGAGAATCCCATGGACAGAGGAGCCTGGTAGACTACAGTCCATGGGGTCACAAAGAGTCGGGCATGACTAACAGACTAACACTTTCACTTCACTGTAAATTTTTAAGAATATGTTCGAATTTATCAACTTATAACTTTAGTACTTTTTGTTTCTTGTTTAAGAATCTCTTATCTTTCCATGAAAATGTTCTACTGTGTTATCCTTTAATTTTTTAAAGTTTTGCCTTTTTCATTTGTCTTTAATCAGTCTAGAATTGATTTTACATGTGGTCTGAGGGAGCTATCCATTCTTTTTTTACTGTTGTTTATCTATTTTTTAGTCCCATATACTTTGTTGAGTAATCTGTTTTTTACCCACTGATCTTTAATGTCATTTTATCGCATGTTTGCACACTTTCATGGGTTTGTTTCTGGACTTTTTTTTTTTTTTCTGTTTTACTTGTCATGTCATCTGTTCCTGAGAAAAATCTCTTATTTTTAAATTTCAGACATATTTTTTCACTCTACTATTTCCATTAGAAAAAATAGTTATTGTTTCTTTGCTGGAGGATTTTCTACTACTCATTCATTTGAATGTTTTTCTTCTATGTTCTTGAGAATACTTATAATAAAATCTTTGTTAATTCTGACAACTGACCAGTCTCCACTGATTGCCTTTTCTCTTGAATATGCATCACATTATTATAGTTCTCTATATGTCTAGCAATTTTGAATTATATCCTGGATACCATAAAGATATTTTGTAGTCTCTGAATTCTGTTATATTCCTCTGAGAGTGTTGATTTGGCAGGCAATTAACTTTGCTGACCTCAAACTCCTAAATCTATCTCCTGTGTAGGTGAAATCTCTGTTTAACTCCTTTAGCCTTAGCAGGGCCTCTTCAGAGTCTGCTCCACACATGCACAGTTCAGGGATCAGTCAGAAATTTGGGGGAGAATTTATAAACATAATTTGAGACTTTCCTTTTTTGGCTCTCTTCTTTCTTAGATTTCTCCTCTCATTTTTTAGCTATTGTTTTTGCCCGCACTCTGTTCTATGGTTTTTCAAGCCATGAAGATTACAGGCTTCTATCTGAGTTTCAACCAACCACTGCCTACCCTTGAATGCAAATCCATTTGAAAATGGGAAACTCACCTGGTTCTGTTTCATCTAAGTCTAGATTCCTCCCCAGGTTCTGCCTGCTTCTCATTGCTTTCTGGTTCTTTCAGGAAGTTGTCTTTTACATTTGTTCTAGGATTGTAATTGTTGTTGGAGAAGGAAATGGCAACCCACTCGAGTACTCTTGCCTGGAAAATCCCATGGATGGAGGAGCCTGGTAAGCTACAGTCCATGGGGCCCCAAAACATCAGACACGACTGAGCGACTTCACTTTCTTTCTTTCTTTTAGTTGTTGTATGTGTAGGCTTAGTCTGATAGCAGCTACTCAATCATTATTGGGAGCAGAGTACTCACACTATTTTATTTATTTTGACTTTTAATTAAACTTATAACTTGTGTAACAATTCCCCTCACCTTTGTTTAATTCTTTAGAAATGTGTTAGCTGTTCTGGTGTAGAACCAGAAATCTTGCCAAGTACACAATTCTACCTCCCAAGTGTAACTGGAAGGACTTCAGAATTAGTCACACCAAAAAAAGGATATGTGAAATATAGAAGAGGAAGTTTATGCTTTGCGCATGTATCTCTAATGTCAGGGATGATGACAACCCGAGGCACAGACATGATATTCAAGCGCATGTCTTATGTGTTGGAGGAAGGTTATTTAATCCTCAGGACAGAATATCTGAGGACAATAAGTGTTTTAGTTGAATGCAGAAAAACCTGGGAAGTCTGCAAATGGAGATGAGGGTTATTTAGTAGGAGGCTTTGTCAGGAGTCAGGGGAACTGAGAAGTTGAACAAAAGTAGTGTCAATGAGAATGCAGAAAGGGACCAGATTTGAAAGACAATTAAGAAGTGTAAGCTTTGTATTCAGTGATATGGTGTTGAAGGAAATATAAGGATTAGAAACATTTTCTCCACTCAAATCACAGCATGCATCAACTCTTATGGGGCTTACATGTGTAATAGCATTCTATAAAGTTTAGAAAAAGAGGAAAAAAATCATTCCAAATTCCAGTATTCTTATGAAATTCATATCTTTATGAATTCCCTTATTAAGAAACAAAAGTATATTTTTTCATATATGTAATCATGCCCCATGTTGAATGTCCTTGATACATCATAATTTTTATTATTTCCATCATCTGAGTGAATAAGAAATTTTCATTTTCTGGTCTTCATAATTGCATGTTTTTAATGTCTGCATAAAATATTCCATTATTTCATATACCGCAAATTTTTGAACCATTATTCAATTTTTTTGACGTTTATATTGCCACTAATACTACTATAAATAATGCTCCATGGAAGTTCCCTGGTAATCCAGTGGTTAGGACTCCATGCTTCCAATGCCTGGAGCCCAAGTTTGATTCCTGGTTGGGGAACTGGTCAAAAAAAAAAACAAAGCTCCACGAACATGTTTATGTATATAATTAGCTTTTCTGTTTTGTGGGACATAGATTATCAGCAGTAGACATCTGTAGTAGAATAGATACATTTAATATTGGTTTGGCTTCCCTGGTGGCTCAGATGGTAAAGAATCTGCCTGCAATGCAGGAGACCTGGGTTCAATCCCTGGGTTGGGAAGATCCTCTGGATGAGGGCATGGCAACCCACTCTGATATTCTTGCCTGGAGAATCCCATGGACAGAGGAGCCTGGCAGGCTATGGTCCACAGGGTTGCAAAGAGTCAGAGACAACTGTAGTGACTTAGCATGCACACATGTTTCTTAATATTTACTCACTAGAACCCTGACATTACAAAGCTCTTAGAGTATATGTGTGAGAATCCTTATATTCCAGATCATTACTAAGATAAGGGGCTTTGCATGTTGATGGTTGTAGCATGTACCATAGGGCCTATTATTAGACTTGTAAGAGCTGTGTTTGGAATGAATAAATGAATGATTAGTTCAGTTGTCTCTTGAGAAGAGTTTCAACCCTTTTCTCACCATCTCGATGCAGCTTGATTTCAAGTGTACCTGATGGTATTGATGAAGTCTGGAGAGCCATGTAGATAGTCACTCTTGTGATCTGGATTTTACGGAAGTATGGAATGTTGCCCTGAGAACACAATCTGCAACAGGCTCTGTCTGGAATTTTTACTTGTGCTTCTTGGATCACTACAGACCCATTTTTCCAGAGCTCCCCTTTAAAAAAAAAAAAAAAGATCTTTTCTGGAGGAAAACTTTCCCATTACTTTCTGCCTCAGTGGGACAGGTCTTTGCAGGACAGGCTAAACTTGGGCCAGAATGTTTGGATATCTTGCCTCAATTTCTCTCTTGGGCTTCAGAAAACAACTGGGTTTATGCTCAACTTAAACTGGATCACTGTTTTTATTTTTTTTATTTTTTCGGAAGTGTTTCTTTTTTTTTTGCTTTTATTTATTTATTTATTTTTAATTTATTTTTTCTTTTACTTTACAGTTCTGTATTGGTTTTGCCATACATTGACATGAATCCACTACGGGTGTGCATGCGTGCTTCCTGCCCCTATTTTTTTGGAGGGGGTGGGGGCGGGCAGTAAACGGTAGGAAGCAATTTTGATTCAGATCAATGTGTAAAAAAGAAGTTTGGTTTGGGATTCAGGTAATCTGAATCGTGAGGTCTTCCCAGGTAGCTCAGTGGTAAAGAATCCGCCTGCCAATGTAGGAGACACAGCTTTAATCCCTGGATCAGGAAGATCCCCTAGAGGAGGAAATGGCAACCCACTCCAGTATTCCTGCCTGGAAAATCCCATGGACAGAGGAGCCTGGTGGGCTACAATCCATAGGGTCACAAAGAGTTGGACACGAATGAGCACAGTCAGAATCATAAACTTATGGAATGGAAAAATGACTTGTCAAAGTCATTTTACTAAAAATAACTACTGATGGCACTTTGTGCCAGGCCTTGTTCCATTAATTACACTTTTCTACATGACTTCACTTAATTTAGTCATCACAACAACCCAATCCTATGAAGTAGGTTTTATGATTTACACTCTGTAAGTTATGAAAATGATGCTTAAAGATCTTTTTTTTTCTAAATTGAAGTATAGTTGATTTACAGTATTGTGCTAATTTCTGCTGTTGTGCTAATTTTTGCTATAACAAAGTGACTCAGTTACATACATATATATGTGCTTTTTAATGTTCTTTTCCATTATGGTTATAGTTCCCTGTGCTTTAAAGATCTTAAGTCACCTTTTCATAAACACATGGACGTGGTAGAGTCAGGATTCAGAGATAGTTCTGGCTGATACCAATGTCCATGCTTGTATATCCATTTGCAAAGCACTTTCACGTCAGTTCTACTCTAATCCACAGCTGCAGCATGAGGAAGGAGACCATGATTAGTCCTGTGAGGCAGAGGTGGAGACAGAGTCAGAAATCGTGTTCTTTGCCATCCAAGTTCTCACAGGAAAGAGTGATAAGAGCCAGGCAGTTTGTGTGGACTGTCTGGTTCCTCATCCCATACCCTTTTCACTGTTCCCCCTGGAGATCTCTCTGAATCTTCACATTATAATTGAGGAAACACGGGTCCAGAATATTGCAGTGATTTACCAAGGTCATACAGCTGGCCAGTAAACTAAGACTAGACTCCAGATTTTCCGCCTCCCAAACTGGTGTCTTTTTTATTGCATCTACATGGGAAACAAAACCTAGTTGTTAAAGACTATTCGATGTGAATTATATTTTAAACCAGAAAAGACATTAACATAGACCCTCCAGTGCAGAGATCTTACCACATAATTTTCTTTGGATTCAAATGTCTTCCATCATTTGCAATACCTAGTTGATCTGTTAATCATCAAATATATAGTGAATGACCAATTTAAATGTGCATAGCATCAGGACCAGCCCCTGAGTGGGGTCTCCATGGTCAGTCTATGAAAAGTCTCAGGATTAGCAACTCTCCCTCCTGCAGTATAGACCTCAAAGGAGCCAAAGTAAATAGAATTTTCCGCTTCAACAGCTGTATTTATTTTGGGCTGTTTCTCCACCTACAACGCCCATTTGCTGTCCTCAGAGCTTCTGAACCTGTTTATTTTCAGCCTCCCAGAGGCAGCCAGCTGTTGTGTTCTTGTGTCATGGCAGAGTGAAGTCTTCTGGAGGGAAGCAGGCCACTTTCAAAGCTTAAAGGAAATAACCCAAAGGCGAGTTTACCAACCGAGCCTATTTCCTGAGCAAGACACCAACCCCACTCTCAAATATCTTATTCAAGTAGCTTTACAAGAAATAACTGGAGATAGAACTTGAGCATTGAAAACTACACAATAAAATTAAAAAGAGGTAAGGAATATTAGAAACTCAGGTTTTCAGTGATATCAAGTGAATGTGACTGAACAGTCTCCTAGTCATTGTGTGTGTGTGTGTGTGTGTTTACTTGCTCAGTTATGTCTGACTCTTTGCAACTCAGAGAAATATTAAGCTGGCCAAAAAGTTTGTTTGGGTTTTTCTGTAAGATGTAATGGATGAACTTTTTGGCCAACCCAGTATTTTGTTTGGGCTATGAGTTTGTTTCTGTGTATGTTTTTTTTTAATTTATTTTTTTGATTGAAGGATAATTACTTTACAGAATTTTGTTGTTTTCTGTCAAACCTCAACATGAATCAACCATAGGTATACATATATCCCCTCCCTTTTGAACCTTCCTCCCATCTCCCACCCTATCCCCTCCCTCTAGAGCCTCCATTTGAGTTTCCTGAGCCATACAGCAAATTCCTGTTGGCTATCTATTTTACATATGGTAATATAAGTTTCCATATTATTCTTTCTCTACATCTCACCCTCTTCTCCCCTCTCCCCATGTTCATAAGTCTATTCTCTATGTCTGTTTCTCCATTGCTGTACTGTAAATAAATTCTTCAGTACCATTTTTCTAGATTCTGTATATGTGCATTAGAATATGATATTTATCTTTCTTTTTCTGACTCACTTCACTCTGTATGATAGGTTCTAGGTTCATCCACCTCATCAGGACTGACTTAAATGAGTTCCTTTTTATGGCTGAGTAATATTCCATTATGTGTATGTACTATTGGTCTATATTTCTTTTTTTTGTGCGAGTACCATACCGTCTTGATGACTGTAGCTTTGTAGTATAATCTGAAGTCAGGAAAGTTGATTCTGCCAGCCCCATTCTTCTTTCTTAAGACTGCTTTGGCTATTTGGACTCTTTTGTGTTTCCATATGAATTGCGAAATTTTTTGTTCTAGTTCTATGAAAAATGCCATTGGTAAGTTGATAGGGATCGCATTGTATCTGTAGATTGCATTTGGTAGTATAGTCATTTTCACAATATTGATTCTTCCTACCCAGGAACATGGAATATCTCTCCATCTATTTATGTCATCTTTGATTTCTTTCATTAGTGTCTTATAATTTTATGTGTACAGTTCTTTTGTCTCCTTAGGTAAGTTTATTCCTAGATATTTAATTCTTTTTGTTGCAGTGATGAATGGGATTGATTCCTAATTCTCTTTCTGATTTTTCATTGTTAGTATATAGACATGCAAGTGATTTCTGTGTATTGATTTTGTATCCTGCAACTTTGCTAAATTCACTGATTAGCTCTAGTAATTTTCTGATACTATGTTTAGGGTTTTCTATGTACAGTATCATGTCATCTGCAAACAGTGACATGATACTGTTTACATCTTTTTTTCCCGATCTGGATTCCTTTTATTTCTTTTTCTTCTCTGAGTGCTGTAGCTAGGACTTCCAGAACTATGTTGAATAATAGTGGTGAAAGTGGACACCCTTGTCTTGTTCCTGATCTTAGGGGGAATACTTTCAGTTTTCACCATTGACAATAATGTTTGCTGTAGACTTATCATATATGGCCTTTACTATGTTGAGGTAGGTTCTCTGCTCATTTTTTGAAGTGTTTTAATCATAAATGCATGCTGAATTTTGTCAAAGCCTTTTTCTGCATCTATTGAGATGATCATATGGTTTTTATCTTTTAATTTGTTAATATAGTGTATCACATTGATTAATTTGCATATATTGAAGAATCCTTGGATTCCTGGAATAAACTCAACTTGATCATGGTGTATGAGCTTTTGATGTGTTGCTGAATTCTGTTTGCTAAAATTTTGTTGAGGATTTTTGTGTTTATGTCCATCAGTGATATTGGCCTATAGTTTTCTTTTTTGTGTTTATCTTTGTCAGGTTTTGGTATCAGGGTGATGGTGGCCTCATAGAATGAGTTTGGAAGTGTTCCTTCCTCTGCAATTGTTTGAAAAGTTTTAGAAGGGTAGACATTAGCTCTTCTCTAAATATTTGATAGAATTCTTCTGTGAAGCCATCTGGTCCTGGGGTTTTGTTTTTTGGGAGATTTTTGATCAAATGTTCAATTTCAGTGCTTGTAACTGGGTTGTTCATAATTTTTATTTCTTCCTGGTTCAGTCTTGGAAGATTGAACTTTTCTAAGAATCTGTCCATTTCTTCCAGGTTTTCTGTTTTATTGCCGTATAGTTGTTCATAATAGTCTCTAATAGATCTACTAATATGTATTTTTCCTCTTGTGGGGTAACTATTGGCTGGAGAGGTGGGTATGTTAGGTGAAACGCATACTCCCCAGTTTGCCACAATTCTCAGCTATAATGTGACAAGCACTGTGGTAGGTATGATAGCTCATAAACTACTCACAGAAGACACTGCTAGATAGATATTATCCTTCCTGTTTTATAAATGGAAAAGTTGAGGCTCAGAATTGTTATGTGGTCAGCACAAAGTCACCTTTGTAGTGAACAGCTAGAATTCCAACCTGTGGCTGCCTGAGTTTGTCCCCTCAAGATGCTGTCTCCCAGAGAACTAGGAAGTAATAAAGCTTGGTCTTGAATTCAGAGTGACTCCAAGCCTAGCTTCTGTTCTCAAATCCCATACTACATCAGAGGCATAGACCCTGATATATGCAAAGGAAGCAAGCAAATATCCCATGAAGAATCAAGAAGAAAAGAACCATTCCTACTGGGAAATGACTTAAATGTCCAGGAATACATTTTGAAGATGTGTATGTGCTCAGTCATGTCCAGCTCTTGGCACCCCCCTGGACTATAGCCCACCAGGCTCCTCTGTCCATGGAACCTTCCTGGCAAGAATACTAGAGTGGGTCACCATAGGCCTTAAATTATAAATAGACCAGACTATTGCCATACAGTTGACCTGTGCTTCTTGGGTTGATTGAAAGTTTTCACCATTAATGGCATACTGAGCATGAGAAAGCACCATTAGGTATTTTTATGGGAAAGACTGAATCCTGTGAGGAAGCTAAATAAGGAGTACAAATTCCAAATGGCCTGGGCAGAGTAAATTGCCCATAAATACATAGCTGCACAGCATGTGAGATCTTAGTTCCCTGACCAGGGATTGAACCTGTGCCCCCTGCAACAGATACACTGGGAACTCAAAGTCTTAACCACTGGACTGTGAGGAAAGTCCCTGGACAGAGTAAAGGAGCAGTAAGACCTATATTCTAGGCCTTGAAGGCAGATCTAGGCCCATCATCTTCTGGAAGTGGACACCAAAGGCTGGACCTCAAGGAGACTGATGCCCTATGTCAAAACAAAATTCATCACTCTGCTTAAAACTTATCCTGGGTAGTAGAAATACAAAAGATTTAAATATCAGTTACTCTGTTTTCTATTAAAAAAAAAAAGTTTCCATAAGTTGCAAAGCTTGGGTTCTCTCTACTATATGCCACCTTCCAGAAAACAGGTGGTAAAGAGGGGAGGGGGATGTATTCCACATAGGGGGATGCTGTGTTTGGAATTTTCAGATTCTGTTTGGATAGATAAGGAAATAGAATAATAGAGGTTGAAGCCCGTGACCACAATTACCGGCTTTATCACTTACCCTGTTAATCACAGGTTGCAGAGGACTGACCATTGCTGTTACCGCTGACATGCTGGAGGGATGTATCGCTAATAACCAGTCTGCCCTTCTCACTCCCCTTTCCCCAGCCATGGCCATTTGGCTCCACTGCAGGATCCGTGCTGCTCTTGGTTTCTGGATCAGTCCTCTTTCTGACCAAGGTGAGTTAGAGGCTGGTGGGTAAACCATGAGCCAGCTGTAATGTGAGTAATGTGTAATAGCAGCAACAAAAACCCAAATGACAGTTACTATAACACTAATAATTGCAGTCACTTTTACTGACTTATTTCTGCATTCGAAATACTTTGTCAAATAACTTGTATGTTTTAAACCATTTAACTGTTAAATCATCCTGTGAGGTTTATATTGTGCTGTGATTAATCGCTCAGTCGTGTCCAGCTCTTTGTGACCCCATGGACTGTAGCCCTCCAGGCTCCTCTATCCATAAGATTTTCCAGAATGGGTTGCCATTTCCCATAGTGGGTTGCCATTTCCTTCTGAGGTCTCTATTATGAGGAGACAATTCTCTGAGTGTCTCTTGTTGCATTTCTGCATTTCTTGTGAGCAAGGTACTGGCTCCACCCTGTTCCAGACTAACTTTTGAAGGATGTTTATATGACAAGAAACCTTGGAAGATAGAGATGTATCTCCTATCAGAATAAAGGACAGATGTGTTTATTGATTCATGTTCCTTAAATTCAGGGCTCCTCTTTTGTAACAGAACTTTCTTTGCATCTCCATATGGGAAATGGGACTTGAGGAGCTAGCACAAAAATGCTGATTCTCTGGCTACTGCTGTTGCTGTAAGTCATAAACTGTCCTTTGCCTCTGACCCAGGAATCTTACATCTTCTATTATCATAAGAAGTAGAAGATAGATAAACTACTATCTTACTATCATAAGATAGTAGTCTTCTACTATCATATGGCCGGCTGATCTATTAGTTTGAAAGTAGGGCAAATGTCTCAGAGTCTACACAGTCTTTCGAAAGATTTTACTATTCCTATTTTACAGAATAGAAACTGTGGCTTTAGGAGATGTTTTCAACTCCTCGTATTCATCATATCTGATTTTCTCCAGTCTGTTGCCTGGATATTTTACCTTTTAGAGATTAAATCTCCACTTTGAAATGTATTTCTGGCACCCATTTCCCAGTTTTATTCTCTTTTCCTGAGACTCTTATCTATCCATCTATCCCAATGTTTATTCAGTGCATAACATCTATGTTGTTCTCATCAGTTCTTCTAGGGAAAGAAATCTTTCCTTGAACCCAACTCCCATAACTCATAGTGTTGTAGTGGAAATTAAGTAAAAATAATGGATGGAAAAGCACTTAATACAAATGATTCTCAAATTTTAGGTGGATCTGAAATATTGGGATTTAATATTTTTTATTTTTTGGCGATACCACCTGGCATGTGGTATCTTAGTTCCCTGACCAGGGATTGAACCCTCGCCCTCTGCAGTGGAAGCATGGAATCTTAAGCACTGGACCATCAGGGAAGTCCTTGGAATATTTCTTTCAAAATACAGAACCCCAGACCCCATCCCAAGAGATTCTGAATCAGTAGATCTAGGTTAAAGTGAAAAACTGAATATTTCCGTGATCTTAGTCCTTGCTTACCTCTTGTCCTATTGTTCCTTACCTTGTGCTTTACATCCTAGCAGCTGTGAGCTGTGTGTCACTCTTTGTACTACTCTTTTGTACTTTGTGGCCCTTTTTCTTCTCTACCTACAAGAGTGAGTGAGTGAGTGAGTGAGTGAGCGAGCTCAGTCGTGTCCTACTCTTTGCGACCCCATGGACTGTAGCCCACCAGGCTCTTCCATCCATGGGATTCTCCAGGCAAGGATATTGGAGTGGGTTGCCATTTCCTTCTCCAGGGGAACTTCCCGACCCAGGGATTGAACCCAGGTCTCCTACCTTGCATGCAGGCGCTTTACCCTCTGAGCCACTGGAGAGAGCTAATCCTCATCCTTCAGCTCAAGTGTCGCCTCTTTTAGAAAGCCTTCCTTCTCTAATGAAGGGATATCTTTTCTCCATTCTCCCAAAGCTTGCTGTCGTTTACCTCTGTCATTTACTTGCGCCTTTATTAAGGTTATGTGTCTAAATTTACCACTAGACTATCAACTCCTTGAGGGCAGGTAATTTTCCCTCTTCACGTTTATATTTCATATGGAAAGCCTTTTATGGAATAGTATAGGTTTGCAATTCTGGCTCACAATAGGCATTGGGCTTTGAAATCAATTTTTGTTGAATGAATTAAAGCATGAATTGATGGTAGAATGAATGAAGCCTTTTGTCTGCAGAAAATTTTCAATATAAAATCCTATTAATGATATTACTCTTCACTTTCTTAAGTATGTTAATTTCATGTGAAATTAGACCAGATATATGAAGAGAGAGCAAGAAGTTGAATTTTTTTTAAAAATTTGAATTTCAGCATGTAGAGAGAGTGAAAATAATATAGTCTTGTCTCCTCATTTTTTTCTTTTCCATTATTTTCTTTTGTTCAGTTCAGTCGCTCAGTCGTGTCCTACTCTTTGTGACCCCATGAATCGCAGCACGCCAGGCCTCCCTGTCCATCACCAACTCCCGGAGTTCATATCCTGTGCTGTGTAGTAGAACCTTGTTCTTTATCCATTCTACATGTCCTGTATCGGCAGGCAGGTTCTTCACCACTAGTGCCCCCTGGGAAACCCATATGTATAATGATTTGCATCTGCTAATCCCAAACTTCCAATCTTTCCCTCCCCAATCCCCCTTCCCCTTGGCAACCACAAGTCTGTTCCTATATCTGTGAGTCTATTTCTGTTTCTTGCTGTGCTGTGCTTAGTCACTCAGTCATGTCCAACTCTTTACGACCCCATGGACTGTAGCCTGCCAGGCTCCTCTGTCCATGGGATTCTCCAGGCAAGAATACTGGAGTGTGTTGCCATGCCCTCCTCCAGGGGATGTTTCCTACCTAGGGATTGGACCCAGGTCTCCCACATTGCAGACAGATTCATTACCATCTGTTTCTTAGATGTGTTCATTTGCATTGTATTTTAGATTCCACATATAAGTGATATCATATAGTATTTGTTGTTCTCTTTCTGACTTACTTCACTTAATATGATAATCTCTAGGTCCATCCATGTTGCTGCAAATGGCGTTTTCATTCTTTTTTATGAGTGAATAGTATTCCATTGTAGATATATATGTGTCACATTTACCCATTCATCTGTTGATGGATATTTAGGTTGTTTCCATGTTTTGGCTATTGTAAATTGTGCTGCAATGAACATTAGGGTGCACGTACCTTTTTGAATTCCAGATATAAGCCCAGGATTTGGATTGCTGGATTATATGGTATTCTATTTTTAGTTTTTTGAGGAACCTCCATACTCTTCTCCATATTGACTACACCAATTTACATTCCTACCAACATGTAAGAGCGTTCCCTTTTCTCTATGCACTCTCTAGCATATGTTATTAATATTTGTAGACTTTTTAATGATGGCCAGTCATGAACGGAGGAGCCTGGTAGGCTGCAGTCCATGGGGTCGCTAAGAGTCGGGCACGACTGAGCAACTTCACTTTCAATTTTCACTTTCATGCATTGGAGAAGGAAATGGCAATCCACTCCAGTATTCTTGCCTGGAGAATCCCAGGGACAGAGGAGCCTAGTGGGCTACCATCTATGGGGTCGCACAGAGTCGGACACTACTGAAGTGACTTAGTAGCAGCAGCAGTTTAACTGGTATGAGGTAATATCTCATTGTAATTTTGATTTGCATTTCTCTAATTATTAGTGATGATGAGTATATTTTCATGTGTCTGTTGCTGGCTTCCTCATTTTACTGAGAAGGAAACTGAGATTAGAGAGAATAAGAATAGTATCACACAGCTTGTTGGTGATAAAGTGAGGTTTGAAGCTTCATTTCTGGTTTTGCAGTCTTAAGCTCTCTAGACTAATCATTGTCCCTCCCTTCCACTAAGTTATGATCCTACCCAAAGCCCAGTTAAGGCTTTCACCATCCTGGCTTTTTTTTAACTTCATCTGATATTGATAATACTATTATTTCACATATGAGTAATATATACACCATATTTTCTTTACATAAATTTGCTTTCTCTGATGTATACTCAGTATTGGGGGTATTTTTAAAGCTTTTATTGTATTTATCCTTGATGTTTAATTAGGTTTTTGTTCCTATATCCTGTGAATCAAATTTCCCTCCTCATCTTGACTGACTAGTTTTCACCTAATAGATTTTTCTAGAGAAACAACTCTTTCAGTAGTATTTCTCTGTCCATGGAATTAATTTTCCAGTCAAGAATACTGGAGTGGGGTGCCATGCCCTCTTCCAGGGGATCTTTCCAACCCAGGGATCAAACCCAGGTCTCCCACATTGCAGGCAGATTCTTTACCATCTGAGCCACCAGGGAGTCAGTAGTATTTAGGGGAGGAAAATATGATATATTAAAATATAAGCCTCCTTGTTTTCCCAGATTCATCCAAAATACAATCATCTCCATCTGTGTTTCTTCTCTCACTTTTATAATCAGATGTGGAAAATATTTAACATCCCATTGAGTCCTCCAGTTTCAATCAGTACACATGATAAATTGCATGGGGGTGTTTGATTTGCCTTGCAATGGAAACCTTTATCTTTGCCCTGAGGCCTGACTGTAGTTTAATAAAAGAAAGGCCCTTTGAATAGGTCTTGTGAAATATGGGGTCCCAACCAGGTCTATGAATAATTTATTAGGCAAGGATCTTGTTTCTGTTTTTGAAATACTATTCTGGAGACCACTGGGGCTAGACCTATGCAGTAGTCACAAAGTTCTTGAGTTCCAGCTAGAAATATGCAGAAAATTATTGTTGCTACAACTCCTCAAACATATGGCTAGGTTCAGGGCAATCTGTTAACTTCTTGTGTTGCATCCAAAAGTTTCCAATTATCAACAAAAGATGGCATACCAGCCCGATTACTCCTGATGTATTCCAGTCAAGGATTCCAAGTAACCATAGTTGTGTGGGCGTATGCGGTCTGAAATAACAGGAATCAGTGAAAATTTCAAGTATAAATACAGATCGGAGATCATTTACGTATCACAACCAGACAAATGTATCCCACTGAGCTGAGTGTGCTTTCAACAGGAAGCAGGAATTTTTGGGCCACCTCCCAACCTCTGATTCTCGGCGGTTATAAAATATTTGAGATACATTTTGTTTCCAGTTTTGCAACAGACTTCTCCAACAGCTTATTTGCTTCATGTGTCAACAAACTTGAAAAACTAGCCTCTTACATAAGATAATGAGACATGTGAAAAGCCATTGTTGGTGACCTGGTTCCCCCAAAACTTGGGCAAAGATATTGCAGACTGTGACTTGGAAGCAGCCTTATCTTGATGGGACTTCAATTCCTAGATAACTCTTACTCTTTGGAATAAATTGGCTTGGGATCTTTTTAAAGGATGTTTACATTTAGTGACTCTGTAAGCCAAAAAATAGCAGAGTAGGAAAGGGGAAAGAGGACTTTGCATCATTCCAGGAAAATAGTTTTTGCCTACTTTGGAGGGAAATCATCCCCAGGGATGAGACCACAAGGAGATCCCTTAGAGCACAATCCTGACCGCCCAGGTCCGGTGACCACACTCAACGTTTTTTTTTTTTCAAATCTGCTCAAACATTAGCAGAAACTACCAAGCCTGTCTGTGAAAGTGGCAAAAATTCAAGCTTGATCTTCCCAAAATGCAGCTCAGATCAAGTTGCCAAAGTTTTACTGATCCTGTATCATGTATAGTAAAATTTAAGCGCAGATTCCTCAGTCCAGCTCTCAGAGTGTGCTCGGTCAGTTCTGACTCTTTTGTGATACCCTGGACTGTAGCCCATCAGGCTTCTCTGTCCATGGGATTTTTCAAGCAAGAATACCGAAGTGGGTTGCCATTTCCTTCTCCAGGGGATCTTCTGGCCCAAGGGTTGAGTCTGCGTCTTCTGCATTGCCAGGTGGATTCTTTACCACTGAGCCACCTGGGAAGCCCCCAACTCTCAGCACCCTCCCCAATAATTTTTCAACTTATCTTCCATTACTCATACAGATTCTAATAGAACTAGATTACTGACTAGTCCATGAATTATCCCCTATCTTTTCTATTTTGTTGTCTTTATTAATGTGGTATGACAAATACTATGGATATTGGTCCAGTTATGGTTTTCTCTTTTTTTTTAAAATTAATTTTTATTGGAGTATAGTTGCTTTCAGTACAGTTATTAACTCTAGTATTAGTGGAGTGCTGACTGTGTGCCAGATACCATGTGATGACTGTCCGTGCATTGTCATATTTCATTCTCATTATGGTCTGGACACAGAGTTGCTAATTAATTGTTTAAGGTCACATGACCTGCAAATGACAGAGTAAGGATTTGATCCTTTCATGTCATATGTCTGACATGAGAGCCCTCATTGTACTGCATGCATCTGGACTTCCATAAAAAATCATATTTCTGAGAGAGTTCATTTTATCTACCATTTAAAAAAATAATATGTAATTTTATTTGTTTTTTGTTGTTTTTAATCTTTGTCTATTTATTATTTAAAATTTATTTTTATTTTTTAACACCGAAAACATTTTGTACAGCATATTAAAAAGCAGAGACATTACTTTGCCGACAAGGGTCCGTCTAGTCAAGGCTATGGTTTTTCCAGTAGTCATGTATGGATGTGAGAGTTGGACTATAAAGAAACCTGAGCACCGAAGAATTGATGCTTTTGAACTCTGGTGTTGGAGAAGACTCTTGAGAGTCCCTTGGACTGCAAGGAGATCCAACCAGTCCATCCTAAAGGAGATCAGTCCTGGGTGTTCATTGGAAGGACTGATACTGAAGCTGAAACTCCAATACTTTGGCCACCTGACGCGAAGAGCTGACTCATTGGAAAAGACCCTGATGTTGGGAGGGATTGGGGGCAGGAGGAGAAGGGGATGACAGAGGATGAGATGGCTGGATGGCATCACCGACTCGATGGACATGAGTTTGGGTAGACTCATGGAGTTGGTGATGGACAGGGAGGCCTGGCGTGCTGCGATTCATGGGGTTGCAAAGAGTTGGACACGACTGAGCGACTGAACTGAACTGATGGCTGATATCAGACTTCACGGTGGTGCTGGTGTTAAAGAACCTGCCTGCCAATGCAGGAAATGGAAGAGACACAGGTTTGATCCCTGAGTCAGGAAGATCCTGTGGAGAAGGGCATGGCAACCCACCCCAGTATTCTTGCCTGGAGAATCCCATGGACAGAGGAGCCTGGTGGGTTGTAGTCCATTGGGTCAGAAAGAGTGGGACACAACTGAAGCAACTTAGCACATGTGCATAGCCAATATAACAATGTGGTATTTGCAGGTGAACAGCATAATTTTATTCAGTAAATGTCCATTTCAATGCATTTTTGAGGTGGCAGAAATGTAAAGGAAGAGTTAATCAGTAGAAAAGACAACAAAAAGTTAATCCAAAGCATCAGTACTATCACTTAGCTGAATTGCTATACAGTGAAATACTTTCATAATATTAACAGAACTTTTTTTGGAGAGTAGTTGATTTACAATGTTGTGTGTTTCAGGTATACAGCAAAGTTAATCAGTTATACATTCTCTACCATTTTTTTCTGGCTGCACTTGATCTTAGTTGTGGCAGTCTTAGTTGTGGGATCTAGTTCCCTGAGCAGGATTGGAACCCAGGCCTCCAGCATTGGGAGCACAGTCTTAACCACTGTACCACCAGGGAAAGTCCCCATTCTCTACCATTTTAAAAAATAATCACCTTGCAATCATTCTGACTCCCTCCCTAACTACATTGTGAGAGTGGGGATCATGACTTTCTGTATTCTGTATCCTTTGCAACGCCGAGGTCTTGCACAGAGTAGGCCTTCATTTGTTCTAGGCAACCCTGATTATCTGGAGATCAGATTCTGAAAAGGAAAGCAGAGTAGACCAAAAGAGGGATTTGGTGAGGTTGATTTCTGCACCCCACCTTCTCCCTCCGCTCCTCTTTTCTCCACCAGAACTGGAAGGCTGGGACTTCTCTGGTGGTCCAGTGATTTAGAATCTGCCTTGCAATGCAGGGGATGTGGGTTCAATCCCTAGTCCTGGAATTATTAGGTTGGTGCAAAAGTAACCTTGGTTTTGCATTGTTGAACTTTGCTGCTTGATATCGCAATACACTGAAAAATAAATGTGGTTATCTTATATACGATTTTCATGTGCATTTCTTTTTTTTTGCTAAGTACTTATTACTTGCTATTTATTTTATGTTTATTTTAGACAATAGAAATAATGTTAGACAAAAAGCAAATTTGAGTGATTTTTTAATTCGAGTTCAGAATGGGTCAGAAAGCAGCAAAGACAACTTGCAACACCAACAACACATTTGACCCAGGAACTGCTAGTGAACGTACAGTGCAGTGATGGTTCAAGAAGTTTTTCAGAGGAAACGAGAGCCTCGAAGATGAGGAGCACAATGGCTGGCTGTTGAAAGTTGACAGTGACCAATTGAAAGGTCCATCAAGGCTGATCCTCTTACAACTATATGAGAAATTGCCAAAGAACTCAACGTCAGCCATTCTATGGTCATTCAGCATTTGAAGCAAATAGAAAAGATTAAAAAGCTCAATAAGTGGGTGTTTCATAAGCTCACCGAAAATCAAAAAAATCGTTTTGAAGTGTCACCTTCTCTTATTGTACTCAACAACCGTGAACCATTTCTAGATCGGATTGTGATGCACAAAAAGTGGATTTTATATGACAGCTGGCAATGACTAGCTCAGTGGCTGGACCAAGAAGAAGCTCCAAAGCACTTCCCAAAGTCAAACTTGCACCAAAAAAACTCACGGTCATTGCTTTGTGTCTGCTGCTCGTCTGACCCACTACAGCTTCCTGAATCCTGGAGAAACCATCACATCTAAGTGTGCTCACCAAATCGATGCGATGCACCGAAAACTGCTACACCTGCAGCCTGCATTGGTCAACAGAAAGGGCCCCCAGTTCTCCACGACAACGCCCAGCCACAGGTCGCACAACCAATGCTTCAGAAGTGGATTGAATTGGGCTACAAAGTTTTGCATCATCTTCCGTATTCACCTGACCTCTCATCAACTTACTACCACTTCTTCAAGCAGCTCAACAACTTTTTGCACACAAAATGCTTCCACAAGCAGCAGGATGCAGAAAATGCTTTTCAAGAGTCCATTGAGTCCCGAAGCATGGATATTTACACTCCAGGAATAAACAAACTTATTTCTCATTGACAAAAATGTGTTGATTATAATGGTTCCTATTTTGATTAATAAAGATGTGTTTGAGCCTAGTTATAATGATTTAAAATTTACAGTCTGAAACCACAATTACTTCTGTACCAACCTAATAAGATCCCACATGCCATGGAGCAACTGAGCCCGAGTGCCACAACCAGAGAGTCTGTGGGATGCAATGAAAGATCCCACACGATGCAACAAAGGGCCTGTGTGCTGCAACTAAGACTTGACGCAGCCAAATTAAAACAAAAAAGGAACTGGAGGCAGAAAGATGTAAAGGTTGTATCACTGCCAGACACTGGTGTGCTGGAGCTGTTTTGTACCACTTCGAGAGTATGTTTTCTAAACTTTATGTTTAGAGATGTGACATTAGAAACTTGAAATTGGCCAAGTGGCAGTATTTACACCGTGGAAATAGCTGACACTACAAATTAGTTAGGACTCCCACCCCCCGACCAGGGAGCTGGTTTGCCAGTATACTAGGGCCTGCCCAAAGATGTGAGGGACCCATGATTCCAGTTGCCTTTTGTCTTTTCCCTGCTCCCTTTAACTCTCTCAACTTTTGGACCCACAGAACTTTGTTAAGTGCCTTTTTTAAGCAGGTACTCTGCTAGGAGATAAGAAGAATACTGTGATTACTGCCATCTGGTTCCTTGCTGAGGAAATAAGATATACATGAGTAATGTGAATAATTGCTAACTAATGATCTTGTTTTTTTTTTTTCTCTTCATTTGTCTTAAAATTAAAAGTATGTATATTTACATATATGAAAGTGTAGAAAAAAATGTAAATGCCACGAGGACAGGAACCTGACTCTTTGCAACCGCATGGAAACCCACCATGTTTCCTCTCTCCAGGAACTGGAAATCCAAACACCAGGACCCTGCAGTAAAATCTTCTACAGCTTTACCATATTTTCCATTTGCTTCTTTATCAATAACTGAGAAATGCCTATTAACCTCTCTCACTATGGTAGTGGATTTCTCGGCTTCTCCTTCAAATAAAGTGCTTCACTCTGTAGTTTTTTCAGATTTATTTTCCAGGTCTCTAGCAGTTTTCCTTTCATCTGTGTCTGAATCAATATTTAAATCTTCCGCTGAGGTTCAAATTTTAACTATTTATTTTTAGTTTTTGAAAGTGAAAGTGTGAAAGTGTTAGTTGCTCAATCATGTCCAACTCTTGCTACCCTGTGGACTGTAGCCCGCCAGGCTCCTCTGTCCGTGGAATTCTCCAGGCAAGAATACTGGAGTGGGTAGCCATTCCCTTCTCTGAGTGATCTTCCCAACCCAAGAATCAAACTCAGTTCTCCCACATTGCAGACACAATTCAGATTCTATACCACAATTCAAATTCTTTACCATCTGAACCACCAGGGTTAGACTTTTAAAAATGTGGTCTTTTTCTACTTTGTCTCATCATTGTTGATATTTTATTATTTTTTTTATGCTTGGAGAAGGCAACGGCACCCCACTCCAGCACTCTTGCCTGGAAAATCCATGGACAGAGGAGCCTGGTAGGCCACTTAAAAATGTTATTGAAGTAGAGTTGATAATGTTGATACTTTAAATACTTTTTGTTTGTTTGTTTGTTTTGGCCACACCCAGCGGCATGTGGGATCTCAGTTCCCCAGACCAGGGATCAAACCCATGCCCCCTGCCGTGGACATACTGATCCTTAATCACTGGATCATCATAGAAGTTCCAGATACTTTAAATACTTTTGTACAGTTCTTTAAACTCAGTTGTATTTGGTATCTGGTAATTCCATCATCTGCTGTTTAAAGCTGATCCTGAAGGTATTTATTTCATGATGATGATGATGATAATGACAACTCACTTCCAGATATGCTCAGAGACTTTTAAAATTGGTCCCAAATTCTTCTGATATCCTTAAGGTCCGTCTTTAAGTGTGTTCCTCAAGAGAGGATTGGCTTCTGCTCGGTCAGGTGTTTTATGGTGCCATCGACCCGAAGCTGCTTAAATGATATGAGTTCTAGCTCCAAGCCTGCATGTGGGTGGGCTCATGATAAGTTAGGAATGACCATGGAGATTATTTTTTTTTCTTTTGTTCTGCTCCATCTAGGACCTAAGGCTGAAACACAGTAGCATTCCCACTAGCCCCTCCCCCCACTTCATCCACTGTCCTCATTGTCTTTAAGGGGCTCCTGAATTTATCCAGTGGTCTATAATGCAAACTCTCACATTGCAGTGGTCTGGGGACTTGTATTTTGCCACTCACACTTAGGCTGTTAAACCAGAATTGTCAGCCGCTAGAGAAGGCAATGGCACCCCACTCCAGTACTCTTGCCTGGAAAATCCCATGGATGGAGGAACCTGGAAGGCTGCAGTCCATGCGGTCGCTGAGGGTCGGACATGACTGAGCGACTTCACTTTCACTTTTCACTTTCATGCATTGGAGAAGGAAATGGCAACCCACTCCAGTGTTCTTGCCCGGAGAATCCCAGGGACGGGAGCCTGGTGGGCTGCCATCTATGGGGTCACACAGAGTCGGACACGACTGAAGTGACTTAGCAGCAGCAGCAGGGACTTGTAAAATGATCTCCAGGGAAAGGTGGTTCCAGTGCTCACTTTCTTTCTTGGACTTGTATTGTGTTGGCCAAAAAAGTTCATTTGGGGTTTTCATAAGATGTTACAGAAAGACCGGAGCAAACTTTTGGACCAACCCAATACTTTCTTATTTCCGCTTCTTTCCTACCAGTTCAGCTATGTGTTTAAAAGTAAGAATTTTGTATTTTTAGAAAAAATTTTCTGATATTCTGTACTCAGAGATTCTTTCTGGAATCTAGTTGCCTAAAGTGCCAAAAAGAGATGTCCTGTGTCCAGGCAACAACTTGCCATCTCAGTTAAGAGGAATCTCTGCCCTTATTACCCTTCTCCTCCTCCACAAATTTTATTCATCCTCATCTTCTTTTCATTATCTTATCTATCCCAACTAATAATAAGAGCTCTCATTTGTCTTAGTGCTTGCTATGTGCCAGTTACTGCCCTAAGTTCCTTACACTTTTATTTCATTTACAATTTAGAGCAGTCTTGTGATGTAAGTAAAATTTAATCTTTCTCTTGTGGAAGAGGAGACAGAGGTTCAGAAAAGTTAAGCTGTGTGCCCATGGAAGTCTGTGTGCTTGTCCACCAAACTCTGCTCTTTGTCACAACTGAGAGACAAACTGATATGATGTTCTCAGTCAACATCTTGAACTCGAATAGGTTTAGAAAATACAGTTAGTTAAAATTAAAGGATGTTCTTTGCAGTGGAATCTCAGAGCGTTTAATACATTCAGTGTGCACTGAGTCTTTAAGAGAGTGATGTGTGTAACTTTCCCAAAGCTCTTTTCAGCACAGAACTCATTTTTCCTGGGGGAACATCTGCAATGTGTATCATAGAGCATATTTAGAGAACTATAGCTCTAAAATAATGAAATTTAACCCTCTCCTTCCATACATCTAAGCATCAAGAAATTTTGAAAACTTCAGAGAAAAATGAAAAACAGTCTTTAACTTTATAGTGATGATGATGATAATCTACACCAAATGTAAGTCCCCAACTCAACCACTCTTCTAATCAGGCAGATTTGTCTTCAAGTGACTTTTCCCATACTCAAAACTAACCTCACATGACTTATCACTGAGGGCCTTCAAAAGACTATGTCACAGTCTACAGAGTTACCAAAGGGGGTTCCCCAACTTCCTACTATGTGGATAGCATTTTTGGCACAAGTGTGAGCATCAGAGAGACACCAAAGGGGCAACCCTCACTCGGAACTGTATATTCAGTGATAACTAAAATCCCAGAAGTCTCACCAAAAGGAATACACAAAAATATTAACCATGATTATGATTATTTTTGTTTAACTGTATCTGCCTTTTTAAATGTCTGCAATATGATGTGTTATTTTTATAAGAAAAGTCTTTTTTAATTTAATTTTAAAATGTTATTTTACTTCATTGTTTTTATTTGGCTGCCTTAGGTCTTAGTTGCCGCACAAGGAATCTTGTTTGTGTCATGTGGGATCCTGCATTGTGGGGCATGGACTCTAGCTGTGACGTGTAGGCTCAGCGGTTACGGCAGGAGGGCTTAGTTGCTCTGCAGCATGTGTGGACCTCAGTTCTCAGACCAGGGATTGGACCCATATCCCCTGTATTGCATTAAGTCACTTAATTTGATTTTTAAATTGACTAATATTATGTTAGTTTCAAGTATACAACATAATGATTTAAGAAAGGTATTTTTAAAAAAGGAATCTTGTAATCACTTAAAAGGGCAAATGCATTTAAAATATTTCAGAATCTGGGGACTTCCCTGATGGTCCACTGGTGAATAATCCATTTTCTAATGCCGGGGATGCTGTTTCCATCCCTGGCCTGGGAACTAAAATCCCACATACTAAGGAGCAACGAAGCCCAGGTGCCACCACTGGAGAAGCCTGTATGCCACAACAAAGACCCAGCACAGCCGAACAAAAAAAAAGGGACTCACAATTCCCTTTAAAAAAAAATGTCAGAATCTGAAGCTCAGAGAGGAAAGTGACTTTTCCAAAGTCACACAGTCTGTCAGAGGTCAAACTGGAATTCTCAGCTGCCTGGCTAGGACACTTCTCAAGATACCGTAAATGACCCCGTAGTCACTCAAGATGAACTGCTGGTGGGCTTGCCCTTCCTCAGAAAAGACTCCCCCAAAGAAGGAAAACATATGTCTTCTGGGTGTCTTCTGGATATCTTCTGGGTGGGTGGGAGGTGGGTGGGAGGTGGGTGGGAGGTGGGTGGGAGGTGGGTGGGTGG
>NW_024070190.1:1609435-1622785 GCF_014754425.2 Oryx dammah | reverse complement strand
CCCCCCCCCCCTTCCTCTCCTCCCTCTCCTCCCTCTCCTCCCTCTTTGGACAAACAGGAAGCTATGTTGCCAGTTCTGTGGATTCTCTTGCCCATGCTTTAGGGTTACGGCGGTTTTTCTCGACAGAGGGGTGTCACCAAAGGAGAGGGACTGGGTTTACATTAGGAGTGTGGGAGAATTCGCCTCTCTCCAGGATGTCATCCTGTAATACACCAAGCTGCTGGTTTTTTTTCCAGGATATTTATTCCTGTTGAGCACCCCCGGAAGAAGTGGAGAAAGAATTCCCCTCTAGGGAAGGGTGGCTGGAGCCACCTAATGTGAAAGTTTGGAGAATCTTTGGTTGCTGAGGTTGAGAGATTGGGAGGTCTGTGGTGATTCTGGAACTCATTTTACAAAATAGACAATGAAGTAATTGATTGATTCACTGTTTTCCATTAAGATTGCATTTTTGTGGTTTTTCTTGTGGAAGTAAGAGCTCAGAGGGATGATGGTATAACATTGGGGAAGGGATGTTGGAATTATGTTGGAACCTCACCCACCTGTGTTTGGCTTCCCATACAGTTTGAGCTGTGGAAGTTGGAAAGTGGGGATAAAATGAGGACTAAGAGCATAGATCCTCTCTCACAGTGACATAGAGCTGGAAGGAACTCCCAGAAAGCCTTGGTGCCAACCTCTTCAGTTTTCACATGAAGGAAATAAATTTACAGATGAGGCCATGGTAGATATTTAAACATCCATTTAATACCTAGTATGTACTAGAGACTGAGCTAGGCATTGAAGTAATAGCAAAAAACAATACAGATGAGGCTCTGCCTTCTGCAGTCTAGGGACCCAGGAGGTAAATGACAAAGCAGACTCCAAACCAGAATCCAGATCTTTTAGGTCCAATTGGTGATATTTCTTATATTTTCCATCTAGTATACTTTAGGCACCTAAGCTTTCCTATGTGATTTTGGACTTCTCACTAAACATATATGTAGGCTTCAGTTTTACTAACATATGGAAAGAAACTTATATATTTATTTGTTCATTATTTATTTACCAGATATTTACTGAGAACCATTTATATCTCAGGCATATAGAACTCAGAATAGAATCTTTTTGCGGAGAGTCAATTTCCATCTGTCAGCGAGCATTTCTTTCTGAACAGTAGCCAATAGGTAGCTGGAAATTCCAGAGTTGGCTCTACTTTCTTTTTCTCATTCAAAGCTGACTTGCGTGCATGCTCAGCTGCTCGGTCATGTCTTACTCTTTGTGACCCTATGAACGGTAGCCCGCCAGGCTCCTCTTTCCATGGAATTTTTCAGACAAGAATACTGGAGTGGGTTGCCATTCCTACTCTAGGGACTCTTTCCGACCCAGGGATTGAACCCAGTGTTTCTTGCATCTCCTTCACTGGCAGACAGATTCTTTACCACTGAGCCACCTGGAAAGTCCCAGAGTTGACTTACTCCTCCAAATACTTAAATCCCAATTTGGATTCCTCCCTCCCTTTCTTCTTCTTTCTCTTCTTTCTTTCCATCCATCCATCTTCTTTGTACTTAATGTGTAAAACTTGACACCAGTGAATTGATTTACAGTAAGAGGTTTTAGAGTCACATAGGTGAACACTGAACAATTGGCAGTTAGGATCGTCTTGTTTTGTAACTGTTCCACATTGTAACTTTTATTTATTTTCCCTAGATGAGAACTTCTCCTAAATCTCAAGATTTTATTTAACATAGAGAAGGGCAGTACTGGATTACATCCACCACCATATCAGAAAAACATGTTGCTGGCATTAATCCCCAAAAGGGCAAGACAGAGGGAGAGAAAAAGGAAAAATGCAAAATGACATGACTGATTCTTGACAAGTCCCGATAAAAAGGAAGAAAAAAACCACTGGTGGTTATCAGAGCAAAGAAAGTACTGGTCCTTATCAGGGCAAATAGTGTTATCTCCCAAAGTACAGAAGAATTTCCAATATTAACCAACCTGTACCCTTCAAAAGACATTTTCTCATAGCTGAAGAATCACATTCATGTTGGCAGCTGACTTATAAAGGGCAGGAATGTGGTTTTTTGGACCACTGCCTCATTAGAATGGAGGAAGTGTAGAAGTAAGTCGTGCTTATCTGTTTGTTTTTTTCAGTTCACTTGTATGTATATTTTTCTCTTATTTTTTAGGAAATTAATGGAAAGTAGTTACTTGAAATTAGCAAGAGTTTGTGGGCATAGTTCTAAACTGCATAGTAGACCTTTCAGGGTCTTACTTCAATAAGTAAACAAGGTGAATCTGCATACTTTTTTGAAGATTTTTTTAAATTTAAATTTTATATTGGAATCTAGCTAATTAACAAAGTTGTGATAGTTTCACGTACATAGCAAAGCAACTCAGCCATACATATACATGTATCCATTCTCCTCCAAACTCGCCTCCCGTCCAGGCTGCCAGGTAACATTGAGCAGAGTTCCCTGTGCTACACAGTAGGTCCTTGTTGGTTACCTCTTTTAAATATAGCAGTGTGTACAGGTGTATCCCAAACTCCTTAACTCTTTCCTCCATCCTTCCCCACTGGCAACCAATAATTTCGGTCTCTAAGTTTGTGAGTCAGTTTCTGTTTGGTGAATAAGTTAATTTATATCATTTCTTTTAGATCCTGCATCCTCGCAGTATCATGATATTTCTCTGATGATCATTGTTATATCAGCATAAAGACGGACCGTTTCATCAAGATGTTCCTCCTATTAAGCTGGTAGCTCTCTCAGGCTCTCTGTGTCCACTCACTGCTCATGGTGTGCGTGTGTCTCAGAAGGTTCTGGGAGCCCTCAGCATGTACAGTTGATGGATCTATGGTCTAATTGGTAAAAAAGACAAGTCTTCACTGGAGAAGCACAAACTTGCCTCTTCTCTTGGCAGGAACTTGATGCTGGGAGGACTTGGTTTTTCTCAGGCTGGGAGCACTTTCCTGGAGACCAATTTTGTGCCATTTCAGGCATTTTCCTATAAGTAGGAAAAATGGCTTTTTTTTTTTTTTAAAGTTTCACCCTCTCCAGAGCATGAGGATCCAAACCAGACAGTAGGTTGGAAGAAAACTGTTCTCCAGAAAATCCCACTTGATACTCCATTCCACTATTTTTTTTTCACTTAATGTATGTACTTCTGTTTCCTCTACAATACTTTGCTGCCTATTGCAAATGTAAGTTTTTTTGCAGAGTGTCATCAGTAAATGCTTTGTGTATCTTAGCCACAATTTTTTCTTTTTTTGGTGAACAAATCACTTTATTGCAGCAGCATCTACAAAACCAGGAGACTGAAACATTCAAATGTTCATGAGTAAAGGACTGGTTGAATACACAATACTATATCCGCAGGAATAGAATACTATGCAGCTGTGATAAGGAGTGAGGAAGAGTCCTATCTACAACTTTGAAATAATCAAAATATACTGTCTGGAATCAGCAAGGAAAAGAAGAGCTTTTGAAAAAGGAGAGGAAGTGGAATACAACCATAGGTGTGTTTTTGCTTATATTTTTTAAGACTAAATAATGGAAAGATAAGTCATGAAAGCAATTTTTAAATATTTCCTAGTTATTATTCTAATTATTCTCTCTCTTTTAATGTGTGTTTATTTGGCTGTGTCAAGTCTTGGTTGTGGCACACAGGATCCTCACTGTGTCACGTGGGACCTTGTTGTGGTGCACGGATTCTCTCGTTGTGGTGCACGGATTCTCTTGTTGTGGTGCACGGATTCTCTCGTTGTGGAGCATGGGCTCCAGGGTGCCCAGGCTTCATTAGCTGTGGCTCATGGGCTTAGCTACTCTGGGGCGTGTGGGATCTTGGTTCCCTGACCAGGGATTAAACCTGCGTCCCCTGCGTTGCAAGGTGGATTCTCAACCACTGGGTCACCAGGGAGGTCCCCACAGTTCTTATTATTATACTCTAATACTATTACCACCGTGTGTGCATTCAGTCACTCAGTCGTGTCTGACTCTTTGCAACCCCATGGATGGTAGCCTGCCAGGCTCCTCTGTACACAGAATTCTCCAGACAAGAATACTGGAGTGGATTGCCATTTCCTACTCCAGACTACTACCACAACACTACCACTAATGATTGTTACCAGTCTTTTGTAATTACTACTCTGAGTCATCTCAATATTGTATCTGAACACTCAACAACTGTAGTATTTAACTATAGAGAAAACTCCAGAAAACTATGTTTTAGAAACCTGCCTTTAGGTCACAGAAAATTCACCTCAAATTGGTGTTAAACAAAAACCACTGAAGTTTCACTACTGGCAATACTGTGAGCTAAGAGAACTTGAAAATTTCCCATTACAAATGAAAAGAAGTGCTGGATAATTCTTTTTCTAGATTTTAAACCATGAATTCAATTTCTTAAATAGTTTTGGACTATTCACGTTATTTGTTTCATCATGAATGAGCTTTAGTATTTGTAGTTTTGAGGAATTGGTCTATTTCATCTAAGTTGTCAGATTTTTGAGTGTAGAGTTGCTCACAGTATCCTTTTATTTATTTATTTTCCTATATGTAGGGTCTGTAGTGATATTTTCTCTTTCATTGTTGATATTAATAATTTATGTCTTCTTTCTTTTTTGTATGTTTCACTACAGGTTAATTTGTGTTTTATTGATCTTTTGACATAACAGTTTGGTTATTTTGACTTGATTATTTTTCTTTTTTCAATTTTATTGACTTTTACCTTTATCTTTATGATTCATTCTTTCTGCTTGCCTTGAGTTTATTTTGTTCTTCTTTTTCTAGTTTCTTTAAGTCCTTTCTGTAAGCATTTAATGGTATAAATTTCCCTCTAAGTGCTGTTTTTAATCATTATACAAAATTTGATATGTTGTATTTTCATTTTTGTTCAGTTTAAAATATTTTCTAATTTCTCTTGAGACTTCTCTGATGCACAGGTTTATTTAGAAAGGTGATGTTTAATTTCCAAGTGTTAGGAGATTTTCTGTTCTCTTTCTACAATTATTTCTATTTTAATTTTGTTATTGTCAGAGAGCATACTTCATCTGATTGCAGTTCTTTTAAATATTGTATAGTTTGCTTCATGACCGGGCATATAGTCTATCTTAGAGACTGCCACATGCATTTGAAATAATATGTATTCTGCCTTTGGAGGCAGAAAGTTCTAAAAATTTCAGTGAGATCCATTTGGTTGATGTTGTTCAGTTCATCTACAATACATCCTTGCTGATTTCCTATTAGTTTCTAAAAAAAATAATCCTGCATTTTTTAGCCACACCTTGAGGCATGTGGGATCTTGGTTCCCCAACCAGGGATCGAATCTGCACCCCTTACACTGGAAGGCAGGATCTTAACCATCAGACTGCTGGGAAAGTTTCTCCTATTACTTCTATCAGTTATGGAGAGAGGCAAATTGAAATCTCTAACTATACTTGTGAATTTGTCTATTTCTGTCTTTAGTTCCATCAGTTTTTGCTTCATGCATTTTGAAGTCCAGTTAAAGGTACAAACATATTTAGAGTTGCCATTTCTTCTTGGTGAAATGAGCCTTTTATCATTATGTGGTACTCTGCTTTATCCCTAGTAAATTATTTTGCTTTACAGTTTACCTTGATATTAATACAGCCACTCCAGCTTTCTTTTGATTGGGGTTTGTCTAGAACCTCTTTTTCTTTCCTTTTTCTCTTAACCTACCTATCTCTTTGGGGCTTCCCAAGAGGCCCAGTGGTAAAGAGTCTCCCTGTCAATGCAAGACCTGAGGGTTCAGTCCCTGGGTCGGGAAGATCCCCTGGAGAAGGAAATGAAAACCCATTCTAGTATTCTTTCTAGAGAATCTCATGCACAGAGGAGCCTGCCAGGATACAGACCATATGGTCACAAAGAGTTGGACATGACTGAGAGACTGAGAATGCACACACTTCTGTCATTACCTTTGAAGTAAGTTTCTTAAGAGACAGCATAGAGTTGGGTAAAGTTTTTTCATCTACTCTGACATTCTCTGTCTTTTATATCTCAACTGAGGATGATTTTGTGACGTAGTTGTGACAACCAAAAATTTCTGCTGCTACTGCTGCTAAGTCACTTCAGTTGTGTCCAACACTGTGCGACCCCATAGATGGCAGCCCACCAGGTTCCCTGTCCCTGGGATTCTCCAGGCAAGAACACTGGAGTGGGTTGCCATTTCCTTCTCCAAAATTTCTACAGATACTGCTAAATCTTTCTCCTTGTCTCTCAGTACTTCTCTGTCTCTCCTGCTCTATCAGCTCACTGCCTATCTATCTATCTGCCAAATGTCTCTCTTTTAAAATTTATCTTTATTATTGAAGTAGGTAGCTCAGACAGTAAAGCATCTGCCTACAATGCGGGAGACCTGGGTTCAATTCCTGGGTTCGGAAGATCCCCTGGAGAAGGAAATGGCAACCCACTCCAGTACTCTTGCCTGGAAAATCCCATGGACCAAGAAGCCTGGTAGGCTACAGTCCATGGAGTCGCAAAGAGTCGGACACGACTGAGCGACTTCACTTTCACTATAGCTGATTTACATTTAAAAACTGTTTTGGTTGTGCTGGATCTTCACTGATACAAGCAGGCTTTCTCTAGTTGCAGTGAGAGGGGGCTGCTCTTCCTTGAGGTGTGTGGTCTCATTGTGGTGCCTTCTCTTGCTGTGGAGCACAGGCTTAGGTACTCAGGATTGAGTAGTAGTGGCTCTGGGGCTCTAGGGTGCAGACTCAGCAGTTGTGGTGCACAGGCTTAGTTGCTCTTCAGCATGTGCAGTCTTCCCGGACCAGGGATTGAACTTGTGTCCTCTGCATTAGTAGGCAGGCTCTTAACCACCGGACCACCAACGAAGTCCCTGATGAATGTCTCTTGTGAGTAAATAAGCTCCAGTTGAGTGGCATTGCCCTGGAGACTTCAGTATGCATACTTAACTTGTTATAGTCTCCCTTGCCAGTATGTTTTCGGAAGAATGTAAGAATCTTCTAACTTGATTTCATTTGCCCCGGTTCTTCCTTTTGTGCTGTTGTTGTTATATGTTTTGTGTTACATGTTCTAAACTCTACAAAATGTTATTATTGTTGTTTCTTTAAAGAGTTAAGGTTTTTTTTTTTTTAATATTTTTCCACAAGTGTATACTCTTCAGTGCTTTTCAATTGCTCCCTATTTTCTGTGTTTCTAGCTAGGAAAATTTCCCGTCTGCCTAAAGAAATTGCTATAGTACTTACATCAATGGTGTGCTGCTGGCAACAAATTCTCTTTGTTTTTGTTTGACAAAAATATTTTTACTGTTAAGTAACTCTAGATTGGCAGGTTTCCCCCCCCCCCACGTTAAAGAAGTCATATTACATTGTCTTCTGACTTCCATAGTGCATCACTTTTGAGTTCTATGGGAAGGAAACACCAAGATGGGATTAAAAATGCAAGGAAGATTTATTGGAGGAAAAATGGCTGTGAAAAATAAAAGAAGGAGAGGAAGGGCGAACCTTCAGACAATCAGGAATTTCTGTCACCTGTGAAAGATGGGAAGGAAGAAAGAATTGGGTCATAAAAGCTTCAGACTATGGAACAGTTGTAAGAAATGCTTGGCTAGACCAGTGGAGATCTCCTGAGTATAAGTTGGCTGTTAGAGAAATCCTGCATCCACTGAAGTGGCCTGGTTCTAAAACCTTCGTTGTACTCATTCATTGGCTGGAAGCAGCCTAGAGGGAGTATGACTTGGAGTGAAGGTTTCTGTGGGTCTGAAAGTGCAGCAGCTGTCAATCAGATATGCTCCCTGCAGCAGGCTTTGTTGAAGGAATGTCTGACGAGTGCACTTCCATGGACACCACACATAGTTTCTTTAGAAAATTAGCTGTTGGGCACTTCCTCGGTGATACAGTGAATAGGAACTGCCTGCCGATGCAGGGGACATGGGTTGACTCCCTGGTCCAGGAAGATTCCACATTCTGAGGTGCGACTCAGCCTGTGAGCCACAACTTCTGAGCCTGTGTGCTGCAACGACTGAAGCCTTGTGCCTGGAATCTGTGCTCAGCAGCAAGAGAAGCCGCTGCAACGAGAAGCCCACAGACAACAATGGAAGATCCAGGACAACCAAAAATACATGCATTTTTTAAAAGCTTCATAAAAAAATGTTAGGAGTCAGTCTTATTGTTCCCAGGTGGCACTAGTGGTAAAGAGTCTGCCGGCTAATGCAGGAGATACAAGAGACATGAGTTCAGTCTCTAGGTCGGGAAGATCCCTTGGAGGAGGAAATGGCAACCCACTCCAGTATTCTTGCCTGAAGAATACCATGGACAGGGGAGCCTCATGGGCTACAGTCCATGGGGTTGCAGAGTCAGATATGACTGAAGTGACTTAGCACACACGCAGTCTTACTGTAGTTCCCTAAGACAATGGGTGTTTCTCCCTCTAGCTGCTTTTATGAGTTTCTCATTGTTTTTCAGTGGCTTCTGTAATATGTTCAGGTATGAGTTTTTTTTTTGTATTTACCATGTTTGGGGGATTATTGAGCTTCTTGAATTGGTAGGTTTATGTCTTCCTTCATGTCTGGAAATTTCTCAGTGATATGTTTTCAAATATTCTTCTGTTCCATTATCTTGCCCACCTCTTTTTTTGGGACTCCCTTCCGGGTATATTACATGGAGTATGTCTCACTTTTGGACATATTCTTTATTCCCAGTTTAGTTTCTTTTTGTGGTTCAATTTGCATAGTTACTATAGACTTGCTTTTGAATTCACCAATCCTGATTTTAAAATATATACTTTTTTATTCTGAGTTTTATGTTCTGTTTGCTCTTAAGGCAGCCTAGTGAGTTCTTTGATGATGACTTTCACCGGAGAGGTATCTTCTTTTTCCTTTGTTAGTTAGGTAAGGCTGGGGGCTAATTGCCTCAATTTAATCATGGACTAAATTGGGGTAGGGCTGGATTTACAGTTTTAGCAAGATTCTATCAATCCCTGGTTTGTCTCTGTCCTTTAGGCATGTCCTTTCCAGGCTTTTGATTGAGAGCCTGGATTGTCTGTCTGTTGCCAGCCCTAAGAATGGCTTTTCCCTCTGGACTTTTAGTTCATCTAATTCTCTACAGTTCTTTGATGCCTCTAACATGTTTCTTTCCTTTTGTCCATTTGTTTAAAGTTGTTGCAGCAAGAGCTTTGGCCTCTTGTGACCTCCTATCCTGTATCCAGGAGCAGAAGTGTATCTAACCTGTTATTCTTAATAATATGACAAATAATCTTTTTTTTTTTGACAAATAATCTTATAATGCTTCATTGCATACAAATGTGCTGCAGCTATAGGACATATTCTTAGATCGAATATATGTACGTTCATAATTTTAGCAGACATTGCCAAAATGCTCTCCTTAGAGATTGTACCAGTTTACACTTCCATCAGCAATATACAGAAGTGCCTGTTTCACAGCAGTGTGATGGTGGTGGCGGTTTAGTCCATAAGTCATGTCCAACTCTTGAGACCCCATGGACTGTAGCCCACCAGGCTCCTCTGACTGTAGCCCACTAGGCTCCTCTGTCCATAGCCCACTGGGCTTCTCTGTCCATGGGATCTCCCAGGCAAGAATACTGGAATGGGTCACTATTTCCTTCTCCAGGGGATCTTTCTGACCCAGGGATCGAACCTGGGTTTCTTGCATTGCAAGTGGTCTCCTGCATTTCAGGCAGATTCTTTACCAGCTGGGCCACCAGGGAGGCTGTTACTGTGTTAACTCTGCAGGTCTTTGTGCACAGAGTGACACGACCAGAGCCTTGCATTAAGGTTAATTCAGTGACAGTTTGATAGATGGATAGGAAAAGGCCAAGGACAAAATTTACTTACCTCATCGGTTTTGTTTTGTTGCTAATGATCTACCAAGTGAAAGCCAACTGTATTCATACTTGAACACATTTCCCAATGTTTCCTATCAGGCTTCTTTTTTAGCTGAAAAATTGATGGCTCAAAGTCCTTTGGACTTTGGGCTCAGTACGAATGTTAGATTTTTTAACAGCTACAGTAGAGTACATCTGTTTGTCACACCAATCTCAGCATTGGAGTCAGGAACAACCAGTCTTTGTGGGGAAAAAAGAAAAGAAGAAGAGAAGGGACAGAAATGGCTGTGGTTTCCCCTTAGGGCTGTAGCAGAGGAGACTATCTGGGGACAGCAAAGAACATGAGATGATGTCTCTGTTACGAAGAAATCTGTTCCTGCCTCATTCTTGGCCCAAACAGCCATAAGCCTGATAAAACAATATTGCATGTTAGTTTCAGGAATGTAACTCAGCCATTTCAGTGTTTCCTTTCTGGGTCTCTGTGGACTGCTAACCCTCACTTTAACAGTAAGGCTATATTATCCTCATTTTCTCCGGCCATCACTCAGCTGTTTTTCTTTCTCCTGGGTTCAGTGAGTCATTTCCTCAAGTCTTCCCTGGTTTGGCTTCAGAAATTTAGGATAATCATCAAGAGCTGTCCTCTTCTCCCCTTCAGGCTTAAATTCCTCTCTGTTCAAGACCTTTCGCTTCCCAGTGTGTGAGGTGGGTGGGCTCCAGCTAATATCCTTCCTTAAATCCTGGTGTGTGTGCTAGAGAGAGCCTGACAGACTGATTGTGAGAAAGACGTAACAAAATGAATGTTCAGAGAGAGACAGAGAGGCAGACTCATGACTCATCCAAACTGCTGATATAGATGCATTGTTAAAAGATATAAACTCGTGGAAATTTCTTTCAGACAAACATGAAAACTTTAAATGCTTTGTGAGGAACATCACTTAGTTTCCATTCTGCCTTCTTGGTATTTGTGTTCTTTTACCTGATGTAGTTAAGCACTCGAGTCCTGAAGTGAGACAGATCTGGGTTCAAATATTGAAACTACCACCTCTGAGCTTTCTGACCATTGGCAAGTTATTTGACTTGCATGTGTTTTCATTTTCTTTTTTTAAATTTTATTTTTATTTTTGGCTGTTCTGGGTCTTTGTTCCGGTGTGCGGCTTAGTTGCCTTGTGGCATGTGGGATCGACTGCAGTTCCCTGACCAGGGATTGAACTCACGTCCCTTGCATTGGAAGGCAGATTTTTAACCACTGGACCACCAAGGAAGTCCCTGTTTTCATTTTCTTGTCTGTAAACATGGAGAGCATCCAGTGTGTGTCACAGAGGACTGGTGGAACAATTAAGTGAGGAAAGTCACATAGGAAGTACTTCATAAGTTGTAGCAATTATTATTATCATTTCTATGGGAATTTAATTTATGCCCACTATTGGCTCATGTTTTTCTGTTCACATGGTATTTAATAAATACCTAGGTCTAGATCAGATTTTGCCAAACTACAGCCTACTGGGCAAGACTGGCCCACACCTTGTATTTTAAATAAAGTTTTATTGGAATAAAGCCATAATCATGTGTGTCTCTATTGTCTATAGCTGTTTTGCTGTACTGTGGCAGAGTTGAGTGTTGTAACAGAGATCACATAACCCTCAACACCAAAAATATTCACCAGATGGTCCTTAATAGAAAAAGTTTGCCAGTTCCTGACCTGGTCATATTTTAAGTATCTTAAAGTAAATAAATAGATGTGGACAAACTCATAATTCTGTGTCTCAGTTTCTCTAACTGAAAAATGCATGTATTAGATAAGATGACTCCTAAATAGGATCTTTCTAGAACTATTTGGCTGTTCATTGTATCTTGTGAAATCGGGAATTTGCAGTTGGTATGTTCTTTCTGGTGGGCTTTTCTATAAGCTAGGGAGAGAGAAAAAGCAGAAAATAACCCTAAGTAACTTAGATGTCAAATATCAAAGTAAATCATGAGAAGTGATTTATTTCAGAGAGGAGGAGGCAGTTTTCTGAGGTTTTCACTTTTTTCTCTGCAGCCAGGTGCAGGAGATCTTGGTAACCACTGGGCCCCTTTCTGGCCGAGTTAACAATTTTCCCAATTCTTTGGCTTAAAAAAAAGATCATTCTTTCTGTCTCCCCACTGCCTGCTCTCCATACCACTTCCTCTTTAGGTTGGCCCCCGGCTTTTTGTCTCCCTCTAGCCTGACTTATTCTCCAGTGGTTTCTCAGTCCTCGGTTCTCCACTCCCTCCCCGAAATGTGATGAAGGCAGGCTGCCAAATCTCCCGGCCTCCCTCTGCTACGCCAACTGTCCTGCTTCCAGCAGGGCCTCCAGCTCAGGGCCTGAACTCCAAGCAGCAGGGGGACCAGCAAGTCCTAAAAGGGAAACACCACCAACCAGTAATCTTATGTCCTCTGAACTTTTGGGTTGGGAAGCGGAGAAGGCTGGGGGATGTTTGACAATTTCCACTGAATACCTAGAGAACAGCCTTAGACAATGGGTCAAGACTTTGTCTCAGCTCTGCCCCAAACACAGTGCAGAGTCCTTGGGTTAGTCCCTTATCTTCCTTGAGTCTCAGTTTTTCTGTGTAAAATGAAAATAATTTCTTCCATGCTCTCCTCACAGGGCTTTATGCTGGTCACATGTATGGTGAAAGAGCTGTTTTTTTAAAAAAATAAATGTTTGATATTTACATTTTTTCCAATTCAGAATTACCTCATGATCAATGAATAACAACTCAGCCATCAAAAAGAATGAAATAATGCCATTTGTAGCTCCATGGATGGACCTGGAGATTATCATACTAACCAAAGTGAGTCAGACAGAGAAAGGTAAATCCATATGATATCACTTATATGTGAAATCTAAAATATAATACAAATTAACACATCTAGGAAACAAAAATATACTCACGGATAAGAGAACAGACTTTGGTTGCCAAAAGGGAGGGAACGATCGGGAGTTTGGAATTGCGCTGTGTGCTAAGTCGTTTCAGTCATGTCCGACTCTTTGCAACCCTATGGACTGTAGCCTGCCAGGCTCCTCTGTCCATGGCATTTCCAGGCAAGAATACTGGAGTGGGTTGCCATACCCTTTTCCCAGGGATCTTCCCGACCCAGGGATCGAACCCTCATTTCTTATGTCTCCTGCCTTGGCAGGTGGGTTCTTTACCACAAGTGCCACCTGTGAAGCACCTTGGAATTAGCAGAGGCAAACTATTACATATATGATGGATAAACAACAAGCACAGGGAATTATATTCACTATTTTGTGAGAAACCATAATGGAAAAGAATATGAAAAAAAATTACCTGATGCTTATTGCTATAAGAACATCTGTCCTTATTTTATTATTATTTTTTTGGCTGCACCGGGTCTTAGTTGCAGCATGTGGGATCTTTAGTTGGGCAGTGTGAACTTAGTTGCAGCATAAGGAATCTAGTTCCCTGACCAGGGATCCAAACTGGGCCCCTTGCATTGGGAGCATGGAGTCTTAGCCACGGGACCATCCGGGGAGTCCCAGAACATCTGTCATTTTATGCCCCGCCC